>NC_056733.1:1684228802-1684503802 GCF_019279795.1 Protopterus annectens
GACTTACCTTGCAAATGCAGCTGGTGACACAACTATAGTTTAGGGCTGACACTGTCAGATGAAACAGTACACAGCCAATACATGGTTAGGTACAGGATGTGTGAGCTGCCTGCTATCATTTTTAATTTGTGTATGTAAGTAGGAGTAAGCTATCAGTCCCTAGGTACCTAGGTTGTCAGTGAATGTGCTATGCATTGCATCTTAGCTAAAGACACGGTGTACTGAGCACACCTTCATCTGTCTACAGTGACATCAGCAGGGGGGGGGTTCCTCCTTCAAATCCTCCTGTTACTGTGGCTGTGGTGACCTAGGGACTGGTGGGGGGCTGTGTATATCTTCCCTTTCTGATCCTGCTGCAGCTGTTTCCACAGGATCATACTGTGTAGCATAGCACATACTGTGAATATATGTGCACATGTGGCTAGAGAATACTGTAGGGATCCACCAGATATAGCTAGGTACTGGAACCGTGACTTCAGAAGCCTGAACACACACTGTATGTTGTTCCTAGTTTGTGCATGTGTCTCATTATGGCATTCTTCTGTAGGTGTGTGTGCATTTCTGATGGGTGTCATCATCCATGGTTCCAGGGCATAGCCAGCATCCTGCAGTAAATTGCCATGTGAGATGCCCCCCCGCAGAAAACATCTGGTACAGCTGTGATATGTGCCAGACATGGGAGTGATAACTGCCTGGGCTTCCAGCACACATATTCAGGATAATCCCCTAGATATTGCATACAACTTGGCAGTTGATGGAGTGGTACCCATTGTGTTTAATGTAGATTCTACCCAACTCACCAGGTGGGGCCTTGATGTGTGCATGAGTGCAATCTATGGCACCCAATACTTCAGAGTAGTGTGCTACACAGTAGAACTGTTGCATATTGCTGGGACTCACCTCAAGGGTGAGGGGAAAAGATATGTGCTCACTGGCATGTGGTAGCATTGTATCCAGGAACTGGTGAAGTATACTGGATACAGATACATGTGACACCCCCATCATGTCCCCCTTTGTTCTTTGAAAAGTACCTGTAGCTAGTATCCTAAGGGCTACACATAACTTTGTTTCCACTGGGATGGGTTCCCCTCTGTTGGCTCTGGCTCTGAGATGAGGGTGGTAGAGCTCAAAGAGTTCTTGTAATATGTCCCTGTCCATCTACGAGTGCTCTACAATCTCCAGCTCATGTAGCTCCTGGAAGGTTACTCTCAGCCAGAACGCTCTTCTCCTTCTCAACCTAGGCCTATTGTCAGCAGCACCAGCAGCACTGACTTCAGCATCTAGCATATACAGATGTAGCAGACCTGCAGTAGCCCTTAGCATTATCTCAGTTAAAATTCCCAAGTCTGTACTCCAATGGCCCAGAGTATAGGGGGAAATCAGACTGTAGGGTATATGCATACTTTATAGAGGTCTGCTGTAGGTCCTGCATGTGTGATTGACTAATTATTATGCCTTTCACCTGCCTAGAATATAATTAACATAATTTAATGGCCCTACTTTAGTGCAACATAGGTTAATGCGAGTAGTAAATATTCATTGGATATATCTGCTTTCCATTCATTGCTGCCTACATCATCACTGTCACCTGGGTAGTGTGCAGTGCAAACATGTTGAGCTATGTGGTGCACCGTGTAGCATAGCTTAGAGAAAAGTCAAAATCAATAATTGAATATATCTGGTTTTAATTACTTGCTGCCTAAGTCATCACTGTCACCTAGGTGGTCTTTCTGCTTGAACATGTTCAGCTATGTGTCTCTCAGCCCAAACACTTGCAGCAGGAATTAAACAATCCTAAAAGAGACCAGATACACCCCCTGGTGGCATCCACTCCCAGTGGAAATATCAACATGGTGTGGGAGCCTACACGAAGTGGATATGCAGACATGCTTACTCCTTTTTGCTATTCAGGACAATCCACCTCAGTTGCATACATATCTGTGCTGACAACCTATTAACTACAGGGTTCATATCTGTATGAACTTGGCAACAGCTCTAATACACCATTGTATGGACCCGACACAAGGACCTATAATACATTTCTAACATATATTATAAAATGTACTTTTTGCCTCTTTATTTTCTTCTATTAAGCATGCTTGCGCTGTATGGTGCATAGCACAAACATGC
This sequence comes from Protopterus annectens, assembly GCF_019279795.1. Classification (NCBI taxonomy): domain Eukaryota; kingdom Metazoa; phylum Chordata; order Ceratodontiformes; family Protopteridae; genus Protopterus; species Protopterus annectens. Next base: position 1,684,230,933 of record NC_056733.1, read on the forward strand.
CAAGATTATTAAAAAAAATAATTATTATTCATTTAACTTATTCCCTTCATCTTTATGATGTCCACAATATTAGTTTTGCAGATATATGTATGTGGTATAACATTTTCATGGGAGGTAAGTCTATGTTTCTGGTGTTTTACATCTCTTGTAGACTCCTATATGTGGAAAAATTCTGTGTACACTACGTAACTAATACAGAGTCTACATAATTGTTTTTCTACTTATTGGATTGCTCAACCTGCCTCAGTTGCATAAGATCCACCTACTTACCAGGTGATTTGTATTCCTGGGTATTTTTTCTGTTTGTGAGTGTGTGCGCACCGCTAAGCGCTTACTGAATCTAAAACTGTTTAGGCTTCTGTACGCATTGCGCCGTGATATGTACACAAAAAAAAATGTGTAGGCTTTACTGAATTCCCCACCTAAGATTATATAAATAAAGTACAGGCAATGCAAAAACAGCTCAATATGGCTAAGTCAGAATAACATAGCTGCAAGTAATTGAACCAGATCAAAAATGCCAGGAATAGCTATTCAACGTAAGTGCAGACAAATATAAATTATGTTCATGGCATTTTTTCTTTTTTCAGATGCAACAACTACTTAAACAGTGATGAGGAATTGGCTTACTCTCTGCAGACTCTTTAGGAAGACAAAGGCTGTGTAGGGCCCTGATCAATAAACAAAAAAGAATAAAACAAAATATCAAATGCAAACTATGTGAAATCTGAAGCTCAAGTGCTCTAAATCACATATGACTTTCGGTAATTTGTCTAAATCTAATTTTTTTACTTGTTATAACAAATGATAACTGATTCTAAGATGGCTACCACCCCTGTCCATGCAGATTCTCTCAACACGGTGCAGTATTAAACAAAACAGAAGAAACCCAGCAGTATCAGGCAAGGCAGTATTAGCTGAAAAAGTCTAAAGTGAGAGAAAAGTACAAATAATGTAAAACACTCAAAAGGCTTTAAACAGTATGCAATACTATGTAGACAAAAATAAAGTACTTTCCTCTCTTTTTGCTCTCTTTTCAGATGATGCAGTTAGATAAATGCTGAGTGATGGTACTTGGATCACTCTTTTCAGGATCTTTAAGAAGCCAAAGGATAAACTAATCCCCAAGCAGTAAAGAGAAGAAAACAAAAGACCCAATGGCAGCTAGGCAAAATCTGAAGCCAGAGTGATTTAAACTACATAGAACTTGTAATACTTTTCCTAGGTTTCATTTAGATCAACTCACAACTGATTTTCTGATGGTGTACACTACTGGCCAATCAGATTCACTCAAGGTGGTCATATACATGGAATGAGACATTTATTTTGTATTTACTTATTTATATTTGTTTACAAGGATGGTGCACTGATCAATACAGACCAGTTTCAGGCTCAGCTCTAGTGAAATACAAAACATTCCAAAAACAAACACAAAAATGTAATCAACAACAGCGTAGTTCAGATTAATTACATAGAAGAACTGTGTATATACATTTTAGTGAACAAGCACAGTGCAATATACAATGTAGAATATGTACATTAATTTCTAGAGTAGGTCAACCTTCAGTCAATATTTTAAGAGGAAAAGAGACTCAGAAAGGAGTAGTATAGGTTATATAAACTGTGTTGAAGCAGGAGCACTTGGCTTGGATGAAGAAGTGTTTTTGCATACCTCGCAACTGTACAGATTTTTGCAGAATGTCCAAATTTTTGTTTCATATTTTTGGTCCATTTTTTCATAAAACTGTGCTTTTCTGGCAAAACATTGCCAACTCCTTAAAGACTGAAGTCAGAAAGTAATGACAGACATTTGAGTTTCAGATTTCATACCCTTCAGAAAATTCATGCTAGCACTAAACCTGTTATTCTATCATATTTATAAGTTTGCAAGAGCAATATTTAAAACATTTCCCTATTTTGTGGCATTTTCCCTCCGTTATTTATATCTTTGTCCACATTTCTTACTCCAGGAGGTTGAGAGGTATGTTTGAGATGCATTCTGAATTTGGAATGTGTTGATTTCCTTTATGCCGATGGGGAGAGCTTGCCAAAGACCAGGTGCCTGAGAAGAGAAGGCATGTGCAGTGCTGTGGAGATTGGTTCTAGGGGTAATGACCAGTGGTAGGACTTGTAAGTAGTATGATTCTAAGAGGAGTTTTTTTTAAGTCTATCTGCAAGGGGAGTAAATGTGTGGAGCTGGAGTAATTTGTAGAGTTGGGATCTTAAAAGTAGGTTAGATCTTTGTTTTATGGGAAGACATTTGGCTTTTTCTTGGGTGATGCAGTGATGCTCCCATTTTTAATTTCTCCAAATCTTTTGAGTTTCTAATACCATGACGGGAATGGACCCCACTCCTAAGTCAAAATACAATTAAAGTTCATGAAATTAATATTGTTTCAGTCTTTGATGTCAGCCACAAGTGCTCTTTGCAGCACCCGCAATGTGCCCAGTAATGACTCATTTTGCAATTTTTTTATGGAGTTACATGTACTGGTAACATTTCTAAATACAATTGCAGATTCCTTTTTATAAGACCCATTGCTCCTACTACTATTGGGACTGCCTGGGTATCTTTCTTCCACACTGCCCACATTTCTGGCCACAAATCCTGATAGATTTTGACTTTGTGTCTCTTTGCACGTAATTATTATGCCTTTCGGTATACAGTCCTTCTGTCATTAGTATGTCACAACCAGGAACAAGGTGTGTGACTGTTTCCAATTCAGTTTTACAAAACCCACATTTGTCTGTTTCTCCCACACATTCAGTGGACTTTGTTAACCAACATGTATGCATCCCACTATCTTGGGCTGCCAATATTAACCTTTCATATCTTGGTTTGAATTTGCCTCTCCTTAACCTTTCCTGCGTTTGTTCCTGATCAACATGAGGTTCTTCCAGAAGTCTTCTATACTTGCAACTATGTTAACACATTTTCCACATTTCTTGCCTTCTCATCTGGTCCTTCACCTTATATTCTTTCTTTTGTTTTTTGGCACGTTCAGTTGCTACCTGATTTTTATCTACTTCTGGTTTGATTTCCATTCCTGCTTGACGCCAGTATGCTTCTGAAGATTAAGCAGAGAAGTCATCTTACGTTTATTCTCCTCATGTTTCAAAACCTTCACTACATTTGGGTCTTGTGAGGTCAGTAGATATGCGTGGAGTCCCACAATTGCAGATCAATAAATGTAATCAGATTCGAGGAGGCCAATCCCTCCTTTGAAATGGGGAATATATAATCTTGGTATGCACTGATTTTTATAAATCATTTGGTGAGCATGAAGCATCCTTCTTGTTTTCCTATCTAATCTATCCAACACATTTTGGGGCCAGTCAATCACTCCAAAAGTGTAAGTTAGAACAGGAAGAGCAAATTGCTTTATAGCTTAAATTTTGTTCCTAGATGTCAACACTTTTTTTCAGGATTAATTTAAGTCTTCTAAAGTATTCCTTACTAAGTTTTATTTACATTTGTTTTTGTTTTATTGTTGATTCTTCATCAATTCCCAAATATTTATATACTCCCTCTTGCTCAAGTTCTTTTATATCACATTCTAGTCCCAAACTGGTGTTTTCCTGGTACTGCAGTTTTCCTGCTTTAAAGGTTGCTTTTGCACATTTATCAAGACCAAAGACATGCTAATATCATCTGATAAAGTTTTGACAACTTGCAGTTGTGCTTTAAGTTCCTCATCTGATGAGCTATACAGTTTTAAATCATCAATAAGAGAAGATGAGAAGTCTTTACACTTCGATATTTTCTAAGAGCCAAATTATAGCAATGGCCTAAGCTGTTAAGGAAACAGCTTAATGGGTTAAGGACAAGGCAGAATATCAGGGGTGACAGAGAGTCACCCTGGAATATCCCCTTTTGAATTTTTAACCCTGGGATAATAATTTGTCCTTTATCATAGCTTAATTGCAAAGTGGTCTGCAACTGTTTCATGGTCACTCTAATGTAATCAATCAGTGTAGGGTGCATCTTACATTTTTAAGCACTCTTTTATGCATGAATGTGGGATACTATCAAATGCTTTTTTATCATCAATCCTTGCCATACTTAGATTCTTCCCCTTTTTACAAATCTCCCCTATTACTTTATTTAACAACAAATGATCCTTTGTTCCATATGACTTTTTTTATTGCTTGTTTGTTCTACTGCCATGATTGAGTTTTCTTCTAAATGACTATAAACTCTATCGGCATCAATTCCCATGTATAGTTTATATGTCATCGGAAGGCAAGTTATTGGTTTATAATTTTTATAATAGCTTGCAGGTTCACTCTTAAGGAGCATTGTTTTCCTGTTGTTATCCGGGTTGCTGCTTGTTCAGGATGCACATACAAATAGTTCTTACTCATGTCAAAATCTTTGTGCAGAGATGTTAATACTTTTAATGAAAGCTTAGGCACTGCATCAGGGCCTGTGGTTTTCCAATTAGAGGGTTTTCTTAACTTTGTTTCAGTCTCACTGGCTGTTACTTCACCCCATTTCATATCCTGTACCTTTAAACTTCTTATTCTTTCTTTTACTTCTTCTATCCATTTAGCATCTTTGTTATGCTCCACAGAATCTTCATAGATACTTCTCCAAAATTAATCTATTTCTTCTTTTTTTGGCAGTCTTTCAATTCCTTTTACCTTGTTTCCCAGTTCTCTGTAAAACTTTTTTGGGTCATCAATAAATTGCTTATTTTGTACTTTTCCTTTATATTCATCTGTGCATCTTCTAAGTTTTTCTGCCCGTGCTGAGATTTTTAGTTTGTTTTTTGTGATAGTGCATGATAGAGCCAGGTCTGGTCTAATACTGCGCATTGCTTTTATCACGTCTATCTTTTTAGTATTTCTGTTGACCTGTTCCCTCCTCTGTATTCTTCTAACAGTGACACTTCTTGTCTTAATTGCTTTATAGTTTTCTGTATTCGATACTTCCATGATGGTATTCGATTTCTCCACCTCCTTTCCCTTACTACCCTGTGTTCTTGTGGTAGAACTTTATCAGTTATTCATTTAGCTGCACAGTAATATATCCTGTTTACTTCTGTTATTCGCATGGATCTCTGTGGACAGTCCGAATTATTGTGCTCATTTGTTTTATCAAACGTCTGACTTTTCAGGTTTTATTGACCTTCTGCAGTCTGTTTCTTTCATTGATCATCATATGTCTCTGTCTATTAAATCAAGCAACTCTTCTCTTAGCTCATTTTCTTATAAATGAAGGCACATTTTTTTTGTTTTCCATTTCCTGTGGTCATTCTACAGAAAGTTCTATAGCATCTTCACGAGGCACATTCTCTTCAATTTCATCTGTGCCATCCATTGCTCTGTCATATGGGAACTTATTGGCCTATCAGTCCTCAACACTGACTGCATCAGAGTTTCTACAGTTTCCTGTCCCTTCCATTGCTGTCTAGTTTCAAGTGAACGTTTATAATGGTTTCATGTGGAAGGTTCCAAAACATTTTCATATAGCACCTGACCAATTGCTTCCTGTTCCACTGGTTTCCCCTTAATTTGGATATTCATTGCTCTATTATGTTGTGGAGCTTTCTGAATCAGATTTTCTACACTGAATCTTTCACTTTACAGGTACTCCATAACCTTAGTTTCTTTAACTTTTCCATTACTAATCTCCTTTTCTACTTTCCCTATTTGACTTCTTATTTTTTGTATTGTAAAGTTTCCCATATCTGTATTCCTTTGCCTGTATTTCTCTTCAAATGTCTTTGGTGCTGCACTTTTCGTATTGGTTAGTTTTGCTTTCTCCTTTGCGCAAATATTACACCATATTTGTCTTTCCCATGTCCATATTTCTTCTTTAGATGTTTCCTGATCTTCCTGCTTCTCCTTACTTTAGAGACTCACTCAATCATGCTGTGAAATAACCTGTGTTAGCCCTTCCTCACCAAATCCTTCACTTTGTAGGCACTCAATAACTACAACTTCTATTTTTTAACTTCTACTTTACTAATCTTTTCTTCTACATTCTGTCTTTGTGATATCTTTTTATTGTGAAATTGTCCATATCCGGAAACCTTTGCCTGTATTCCTCTTCGAATATCTTTGGGGCTTCCTTCTTTACATTGATTAATTTGGCTTTCACTTTTGCATAAATATTGCACCATATCAAATCTCTCTTTTTTCCATGTCCATATTTCTGTTTTATACTTTTCAAAATTCTCTAGGTTTTGTGGTTTATATTTTTACACTTCCTCTGATGCTTCTTTTTCCAAACAGATCAAAGTTTCCTGATCTAGCTACTGTTTTCACAAATATGTTGTATTAATGAATACACATTTTTATTTGAAGCTTCTGACAGTTTTTCTTGTGGAAGTATTTTTCTTTCCATTCATTTCTCTTTTAATCATTTTGTATATCTTGTGTCTGGAAATTCTGGGCGTTTTGCATAATAGTAATAATACATAATTTGTTTCTTATCCTCAGTAGTCCACTTTATTGTTTTTATGACTCTTCTTTGGCCTATCAGTTTTTGTGATTTTTGTAGACTACTACTTCCTTCTACAACAGTCCTTCTGCAACAGGTGCCCCCCCCCAGGCCTGAGCTGGCCTTATTACAGGAATGTAGGGTAGACAGTAGAGTTTGTAATGAATGATCAGATACTATTAGAGGTAGTCTGGAACCTCTGAATGTTTTTCTTGGGGGCAGATGCAAAAATTGGAAGCCCATATTAAGGTAAGAAAGGAGAACTCCTTTGCCAGAGCCTGTTCTGGCTGGTTGGGATGAAAATGGAAGAAATGTTTGGCCCAGAAGAGGAGGGAGTTTATTTTTGCTCTCACTTTGTCTATGTGGAAATGGAAGTTTAGTGAGTGATCAAGCCATAGTCCTAGGTACTTGAAGGTAGAGAATGTCTCTATGGAATGGTTGTGTAGGTCAAAAATAGTTAGAGTCAGTTGCTTAGTGACTTTTCTGTGGTGTTTTAAAAAGCATGGTTTTAGTCTTGGCAGGGTTGAGAAGTAGTTTATTGTTTATGAGCCAGTGGTCGAGTTCATGTACGTCTGACTAGAACTGGCATTAAATATTGGTGTGAGAGTCACCTGATAAAAAAATTACCATAGAGGATATGTGGGAGATGGGGAGAGATCACAAGGAAGTTTGTTAATGAATATGGAATAGAGAGGAGAGGGGCAAGAATGGATCATTGTGGTACATCTTTGGTAATAGATGCAGATTCTAATTGGGTGGATCCTATTTTAACTCTAAAGTGTCTGTCAATGAGGAAGTTTTTAAATCAGGGAGCAGTGTTAGGACTGATATCAATTTCACTTAGTTTGTCTTAGTGAAGACAGTGGTCAGTGAGGTAAAATACCTTTGTCTGGTCTACGAAGAGGATACCTGTAAAGAGGCCACTATCAGAGATTAGCAGGACGTCATCAGTTAGGGACCAAAGTGTTGTCATAATGGTGGTTGAGCAAAACTGGATCAGAAGCAAGCTTACAGTCCAAGGACAACAATTTGTTGATAATTCCTCTTTAAATCTAAGTAACAGCAAATAGCAACAACAGAAGAAGAGTAAAGATACGTATGACTGCTTATGAAGTCTGATAGGAAGGGTATCTCATCCAAGGACAAGAAGTTCATAACATCCCTGTATTCTTCCTTTATAAGACCCATTACTGAGTACAACACCCTTTTGATGTGTACCTCACAAAGCACATGCAACAGGTGGAGACACCACAGAGATTCCTCACCAGGAGACTCCAGGACTTCAAACATCTACCCTACATAGCTAGGCTAAAAGCCCTGTCCCACTACTCTGTCTCATACAGACTCCTCAGAGGTGACCTATGTCTGGCATATAAAGCAATCTCAGATCCCACCTTTATGGGACGGCTGCATATCCGCAAGTCAAGCTCCACTCAAGTAGCCCATATGCATGACCTCAACCTGGTCTTTGACATCAATAGGACTTTTCTGGCAGGACAGATTTATGTCCTAGAGACACCCCCTTCTATGAAATTGACTCCGTCTCCATGTCAAGCAGAGTACCTCATTAACCCTTTTTAAATACAACCTGGATAATTGAATGGGGAAGAAAAAATACATCCCTGGGATTCCACCTGTGTCCCTGCTGGACAGGGGCATTGGGTGTTGACTTGTCAGAACATGTGTTAAAATCTTGGCTAGGCTTGTAAGGGCCTCTGGGCCAATAGCCTAGTAACTTCCTATGCTCCTATGCCATGCTCGTAGGTTCATAGGTTCAGAGGCAGGTACTAGGCTGTTGGCCCTAGGGCCTATATAAGCCTAGCCAAAAAGGTGCCCTGGCTTTCGTCACCCAAGAAAATTATTTTCCTATGCCCTTGTCGAGCAGAGCCACAGAAGTGATCCCTGGGGTGAATTTCTTATTTCCCATCCAATCATCAAAATTTTTCTTGAAGAGTGCTAATGAGGAGCTTTGTTTGATATAGATAGGTAGTTTGTTCCAGAGTATGGGAAGTCTCTGGGACAGTACTCTATCCCTCCAGCATGTACTGTTTATTGTGGTTACAAGGTTTTGGTCCCTACAGCGTGTAGTTCAGAAAGATTAAGATATCTTTAGGTGGAGCATGTCCAACAGCTCTGGGTTTGACATAGCTTTGTATGTTAGGCAGAGATTGCCTTTGAGTAGGTGATATGCGATGGAGTAAAGCTGGATTTTTTTGAGACGGTCTGCATAGGGCATCTGTTTGAGGCCAGTAATCCTCTTTGTGAGGTATTTCTGTGGCCTTTCCAGTTGCTGTAGATGTCTTGTGAGGTACATACCAAAAGGGACATTGTACTCAATAATGGGTCTAATGAGTGCCAAGAAGAGGGAAACAATGACCACTTTTTTCCTGGATGAGAAACCTTTTGTGATGACGTGTGCCGTATAGAAGGATTTTCTGACTAATGTGGCAATGTGATTATCAAAGGAAAGACTGCTGTCCACCTGTGTCCCAAGGTCTCTTATTACACTTTCGGTGTCTTAGTAGACGACCACCTATGTGGTAGTTCGTGGGTACAGAGTTTTTCCCAAAGGGGATGGCAATGCACTTTTTGGCATTGAGCTTGAGGCCATGGCTTTGACACCAGGCATCTGTCTCTGTGAGGCCCTTTTGAAGGATATCCACATCATTAGGCATTTCGATTATGGCTCCTAGTTTGCAGTCATCTGTGGACTTCATTAGCCAAAGACCTTCTGTGTTAGCCTGTACTTCAGAGAAGTAGATACCAAACAGGAGAGAACCCAGGACTGAACCCTGTGGTACTCCACTTGTCACTGGTCTGAAGTCAGATTTGGAGTCTGATACTTTCACAGTGTGGGTTCTGTCAGTGAGCCACTTGGCAACCCATCTTGTGACATAGGGATTTATACCTAGTTTAGTGAGTTTATATATAATTCCAGAGTGGGGGATGGTGTCAAAAGCCTTGGCGAGATCTAGATAAGCTCTGTGAACCACCTTACCCTTGTCTACGGCTTTGGTGACTGCTTCAAAGAAGTCTATCACATTTAGGAGACATGATCTGCCTTTTACAAACCCTAACTGGGTGGGGACCAGAGTTTGGAGATTACCAATGTCTTTGTTTATAAGTTCCATGATGATATGTTCCATGGCCCTGTAGACCAGGCTTGTCAGGCTAATGGGGCAGTAGTTCCCAGGGTCAGTGGTGACTCCCCCTTTGTGGAGTTGGGATAACCATCACTGTGCGCCATTCAGTGGGCACAAGGCCTGAGGTGAGGCTATGATTGAACATGGTACTTAGGTGGGGTGCCCGTTCGTTCTGTAGTTCATGTAGAACGCAGCCTGGGATGTTGTCAGGTCCCATGGATGCTGTGTTCTTGGCTTTGGAGAGTGTTTTTTTTACCTGTGCAGCCATGATTACAGGAACTTTGCATTCTTCCAGTATAGAGTTGGGCCCTTTACGTGGTGAGAAAGGGGGGGGTAAAGTTAGCACTGAACCTATCTGCCAGGAAGTTGGCAATATCTGTTGGTTCTGTATATTTAGTGCTATTCTGCTGTAACTCAGAGCAGATCTGAGTGTTGTCATTGAGATTATTGGCATAGCTATAGAATGCTTTGTGGTTGAACTTAGAATCAGTGGTGATTTTGTTTTCATAACTAGCTTTGGAGGATTTTATGAAGGATCTCAGCTTCTTACTGAGGCTGACCAGGTAGTTCCTCCAATCATGGGATTCTACTCTTTTTTGCAAGAGTTTCTTTTTTCTGTTGTAAAGTTTGTTCATGGCAGGGACCACCAGATTGGCTTTCTTTTTTTGGAGGATAGCATCTTGGTTCTGTTAGGGATAGCACTTTCCATGCACTCATGTAAGTGCTTATAAAGTGCATTTGTGTACGATTCAGCAGTCATACCTCTATTGTCCATCTGCATGGGTGCCATGACGTTTGCTAATTCTGTCTTAAGAAGCGTGAAGTTGGCTTTGGAGAAATTTTTTATGGTGGTTTCCCTAATGGGGGGTGGGGGCAAGATGTGGATGTCTAGGGTGATTAGCTTGTGGTCAGATCTGACCAAAGAGGAATTGACCTCTGTTGTGGAACACCAGTCACCCATGTTGGTAATGACCAGATCTAGGATTTTGCAGCCCCTGGTGGGGGTGTGGATAAGTTGATCCAAGGTGCTGGAATTTATGAATTACAGAAGATGTTGAGCAAAAGAGTTGGTACATGAGTAGTTTCCCCAGTTAATAGTGGGATAGTTGAAATCACCCATTATTAGGGTGTTGGGTTGTACCCTAATATTTTCCAGTGTATCAAGAAATGAGGAGTGGGAATCCTGGGACATGGTGGTGGATCTGTAGCAAGCTACAATTTGGATTGCGTTCTTGACCAGAGTTAGTTGCACTTGGATAATCTTGGATGCATTATGCTGAGCAACTTGCCTGGAGATGTGGATATCCTTAAAGAATATGGACACACCTCTGCCTTTAATTTTCAATCCAAGTTAGGTGGCTGAATGGTGTGGTATGAATTTTAGCCTGGTAATGCAGGGGTGCTCTTTGGAGCCTTGAACCAGGTCTCTGTAACTGCACAGATGTCGATGTTCTCCATTTTAAGGAATGCCTTAAGTGAGTGCATTTTAAGGTTTAGACTTCTAGCATTGAGTAGCATTACCTTCAGATTTTGCTTGCTTGTACTTGTTAAGGTGGTGAATTTGTCATTTGAACATTGCCTAAAAAAGGCACTATAGGGGTGGCAAGAGCCTTAGCCAGTATCCGGAATCCCAAGGGCAACAGGTGCAGGCCATCTCTGGCAAGGCATTGTGGTCTGTTGATCATGTCATCCCAGGCAGACAGATACTGGATCCTCTTAGAATGACATCAGAAGCTTAGCCAATTGTTGAAGTTAATCATTTTGTCCTTGTACTGTGGTATAATTCTGGGTAATGGCAGGATCCTACTCAAGGCTAGGGTCATACCTGCCTGGGCTACAAGATTGGTGAGATCCTCAATGTCTCTTTGATGTAGTCCAGGGAGGTACATCTCAGGTCATTCACACCAACATGGATAATGACAGAGTCATATTTGTACTTGTTGTGGAGTGACCTGAGCATGTGCATTATGTGGTGGATCCTGGCACCCGACGGGCAGCTGACAATAACTTTCTCCTTGTTTAGCCTCGTGAGTGAACATCAGTGTGCCTGACTATAGAGTCAGCTATGACTAGAGTGTTGGGTACATTGTTGTGCCTTATGGGCTGTGGTTGAGTGGCACACTGAGTTTGTGGGCTACGTGTCATTTGGGTTGTGTTGGGGAGGGTGAAGGTTGTTTGCATTTCTGCTTTGGAGGTCTCTGTTGCTTGGGCAGATTTTTATTGAGAGCCTCCATGAATGTAGGTGTGCATTCTGTGTTTATTTGTGTGTGTTTTGGTGGTGTAGGTTTTGAGGGACTATGTAATGAGTGTGGTGTGGTACAAGTGTTTACCTTCTCCTCTTGACTGTCTAGTCCAGTCTTGGGTGAAGAGAGCTTTGCTTCCAGTTTGGCTATATAAGTGCATCTCTCACAGGTTGTAGTGTTGGGTGGTAGGAGGAGAGGGTTGTCTGTGTACATGAGGCAATTGCTGCATTGTCCCAAGATGCCCAGATTCGTCAGGTGGACAGGAGAGAACACCAGGAGCTGACCCTTAGACATGCCTGGATAGGTGCTTATTTATTAAGTATGAAAAACTGTTTTCCTCTAGACAAGTGAGGAAAGTTGAATGATGTAGTAATTTGTAGCTTATTTAGTGCTTACAATGAGTTCTGAACAAGTGCTGAGCTTAAAGAAACAGATTTAAATGTTAAAACTAAAGAACTGGCTAGTTTTAAGTGAAATTTTGAAGAGCAGACTTTATTGTGCTGGGAGTAGTTTAACCCTAGCTAAGCAGTGATGCATAAAGTGTATCTATATATATATATATATATATATATATATATATATATATATATATAGTTTTATATATATATATTTATATATATATATATATATATATATATATATATATACATAACAGTAGCTAATGAGCGAACTGATTTAAACAAATTACCAGTTAACCAATAAAAAGCTAAAAACTGTACCCCATTTCAGCATTCTTTGATCAGACAAGTTCTAACTGCTCACTCCTGCCACTAGGGTGCAGAAGAGCCTTCTCCAGAAAAGATGGCCTGGATTAGTGCTCAGGTTATACAAATAAAGTAAGATTCAGCAGGTCTGAATCTAGTCTATGCTACAGAAAACAAGGCATACCAATTTCAGAAATAAACCATTCAGACAAGCAGGCCCAATAAGCCTTTAACTAGAAACTCCCAGCTCAGACGGGCAGAATCTACCCTCTTCTCCCACAAGAGTGCAGACCACACCTTCTTAATGTAAAATAACTGTCCTGAAGCCCAAGTGCTAAAACCAGAACAAATACACTTTTAGAATAACAGACACTAAGCCTTCAATCAGCAACTCCAACTTAGAAGGATGTAAACTACCTGTCCTGCCACAACAGTGCAGAACACAACCTTCTTAATGGAATACAACTGGTCTGAAGCCCAAGTGCTTAAACCAAAGGCTTACAATAACAGTTACAATTTAATCAGGCTACTAACAAGCAGTAATAAATACAGCAGAATAAATGCAATTTAGTATTTTTAATGACAGGCAGCAAAAGCAAAATAAAGGCATAAAGTAGGATGAAACACAAATATAGTAAAAGCAGATGAATAAAGTGCAATTTTTTTATATATAACAATAGGAAAATGAGCAAAACTGATTTAAACAAATTACCCAATTGACCAGTTAAAAACCTCAAAACTGAGCCCTGTTCCAGCAGTCTTCAATCAGACAAGTTCTAACTGCACACTCCTGCAACTAGGGTGCAGAGAAACCATCTCCAAAAAGATGGCCTGGATCAGTGCTCAAGTTATACAAACAAAGCTAGATTCAGCAGGCCTAAATCTAGTCTATGCTACAGCAAACAAAGTGGACCAATTTCAGAAATAAACAGTTCAAATAAGCAGGCACAATAAGCCTTTAAACAGAAACTCCCAGCTCAGAAGGGCAGAATCTAGCCTCTCCTCCCACAAGAGTGCAGACCACAAACCTTCTTAATGTAAAATAACTGGCCTGAAGCCCAAGTGTTTAAACCAGAACTAATACACTTTTAGAATAACAGACACTGAGCCTTCAATCAGCAATTCCCAACTGAAAGGATGTAAGCTACCTGCCCTGCCACAACAGGGCAGGCCACAAACCTTCTTAATGTAAAACAACTGGTTTGAAGCCCAAGTGCTTAAACCAAAAGGCTTAGAATAGCACTTATAATTTAATCAGGCTACTACCAAGCAGTAATAAATGCAGCAGAATAAATTCAATTGAGTACATTTAAAAAGAAGCAAAAACAAAAGACAGTAATAAATTAGGAAGACACACAAATACAGTAAAAGCAGATGAAGGGCATTTTTTTTTTGGAGAGGGAGGGAACAGAGCAGATTAAGATACTATAGGGGATGTCCTTTCCAAGTGCATTCTCTGTACACAGCAGAGGAGATGGGACTGGTAAGAGTATCTGAAATCAAAATATGATTGCACTGCTCTCGGTTGAGTGAGAAAATGAGATGGGCCCAGGAGGAGTGTCCAAAAACAGATTTACAGCAGGGGCGGGCAATTCCAAAGCCACCATGATTAACACCACAATAGGAACAAAGCGGGAGGGTGGGAGACTAACTGCAGATAGACAGAGAGCACAATATTTAATCAATCAAATATCTACAAATATGTAATCTTAAATAAGTGCAGAGAAAAGTATAATTAAATCAGATTATGTCCAGTTGATGTTTGCAGGCAAATCTCAGCAGCCAACACCTTAGCAGATGAGCAAAAATGATTATTAGAAATGTGACCAACACATATTTTAATGCAAGCAGAAACCCCTAGGCTAAGAGTAACACCGAATTTCAAAAGCAGTCTAACAAATTTCAATAAGCCCAGATGGCTAGACTTTTTCACACTTCAAGCAACTAACTGCAGATAGACAGAGAGCAAAAGCAGTCTAACAACTTTCAATGAGTCCAGATGGCTACACTTTTTCACACTTCAGGCTACTAACTGCAGATAGACAGAAGCACAATATTTATTGAATCAAATATCTACAAATATCTAATCTTAAATAAGTGCAGAAAAAAGTATACCTAAATCAGCTTGTGTCCAGTTGATCTTTGCAGGCAAATCTCTGCAGCCACCAACTCAGCAGATGAGCAAAAATGATTACTAGAAATGTGAACAACATAGATTTTGATGCAAGCAGAAACCCCCAGGCTAAGAGTAACACCGAATTCCTAAAGCAGTCTAACAACTTTCAATAAGCTCAAATGGCTAGACTTTTTCACACTTCAGGCAACTAACTGCAGATAGACAGAGAGCAAAATATTTAATGAATCAAATATCTACAAATATCTAATCTTAAATAAGTGCAGAAGAAAAGTATACTTAAATCAGCATGTGTCCAGTTGATGGTTGCAGGCAAATCTCAGCAGCCAACAATGCAGCAGATGAGCAAAATCGATTACTATAAATGAGACCAACACAGATTTTAATACAAGCAGAAACCCCCAGGCTAAGAGTAACACAGACTTTCAAAAGCAGTCTAACAACTTTCAATGAGCCCAGGTGGATACACTTTTTCACACTTCAGGCATCTAACTTCAGATAGACAGAAGCACAATGTTGTTGTTGTATCTTTTGGCTTTTCCCGGGTAAGGGTCGCCACAGCGGAACTCCGGTCCGCTAATGATTGGCAGCAGATTTTACATACCGAGTTGCCAGCCCTGACGTACAACCTTCAACGAAGGTACGCCCATTCACTCATGTCTCCACACAGAAGACGCTTTAGCTGAGAATCGAACAGGACAACGTCTTACTGTGAGGCAACAATGCTACCGCAGCACCACCAATGCAATATAGACAGAAGCACAATATTTAATCAAATATCTACAAATATCTAATCTTAAATAAGTGCAGAGAAAAGTATACTTAAATCAGCTTGGGTCCAGTTGATGTTTGCAGGCAAATCTCAGCATCCAACAACTCAGCAGATGAGCAAAAATGATTACTAGAAATGTAACCAGCACAGATTTTAATGCAAGCATAAACCACCAGGCTAAGAGTAACACAGACTTTCAAAAGCAGTCTAACAACTTTCAATAAGCCCAGATGGCTACACTTTTTCACACTTCAGGCAACTAACTTAAGATAGACAGAGAGCACAATATTTAATGTATCAAATATCTATAAATATCTAATCTTAAATAAGTGCAGAGAAAAGTATACTTAAATCAGCTTGTGTCCAGTTGATGTTTGTAGACAAATCTCAGCAGCCAACAACTCAGCAGATGAGCAGAAATGATTACTAGAAATGTGACCAACACAGATTTTAATGCAAGCAGAAACCCCCAGGCTAAGAGTAACACAGAATTTCAAAAGCAGTCTAACAACTTTCAATGAGCCCAGATGGTTACACTTTTTCACACTTCAGGCTACTAACTGCAGATAGACAGAGAGCACAATATTTAATGAATCAAATATCTAAAATATCTAATCTTAAATAAGTGCAGAGAAAAGTATACTTAAATCAGTTTGTGCCCAGTTGATGTTTGCAGGAAAATCTCAGCAGTCAACAACTCGGCAGATGAGCAAAAATGCTCCTATAATACTTCATCCAGGCCAGAATCCACATTGTTTGGAGGAGATCAGGTAGTACTGCTAGATATTGCATGAGAGTTGGGTATAGACTAACTTTTCAAGAAGTTTGCCTAGATTTGGGAGGATGGATATTAGACAGAAGTAAGAGGCATATTTTGTGTTGGATTGTTTGGGAAGTTTTCCAAATCTGTGGCATGATGTTTTGGTGAAACATAGATTATATATGTAGGTATGAGGGAGACCTAGATGCTCTGTAAAATTATATATAAAGCAGGGCTTTATGTTGTCATATCCAGTAGGGATGCAAGTCAAAATATTTTCAAGTAGAATAGAGACTTCTTTGGGATGTATGTATTTGATGGGGAAGAGGGGGATGAATGGTGCTGGAGGGCAATGCATGATCTTTGGGAGGTGTGGAGTTTATTAATGGGAACTTGCTAATTCTTTAAGTAAATTTTCTGGAGACACTTTTGCTGTACTACATTGAATGGTGTTTGTAGACAGGGTATCACGAGGAGGTTTTCTTCCTGTATGTATGCTGACCTCTTTCCAAAAGTATTTGGGTGAATGTAAAAAGGCAGTTTGCTTTTTGTTTGGATATTTACTTTTTGCTTTCTGATGGACTTCTTGACTAGATTACACAAGACTATAAAGGAGGTGTGGTTGTTATTTGTGGGGGGGGGTCTGTTTCTTATTAAACAAAGCAGAATGTCTCAAAATGGCTAAAGAACACTTATAGTATAAGGCACTGCAGTATTTGCTGAAAGGACTAAAATGATATAAAAAAGTACAGGCAGTACAAAAACAGATCAAAATCCCTAAAACAGAATAAAATAGTATATGGTTATTGAAAAACAGCTCAAAATGACTGCAGTAGCTAGTTATCTTAAGTAAAGACAAAGAAAAAGTACTTTCCTATCCTTATTTTCTCTCTTTAAATATGCAGCTACTAATTAAACAGAGAAGGGCAGTTGGTTCATCTCTGTAGTCTCTTTTGGCATACCACAATTGAAAATACCAGTATGATAACTTCTATGGCTTACACTCTCAGCATTTGTGCAAAAATGAGAAACTGGACTGCAAATGGATGGATAGATGGATGGATTTATTTATTTATTTACTTATTACATTTGTTTACTGGGATTGATGATCTGGGCAATACAAGACCACTTTTCAGTGGAGGCCTTAGGAGGAAAGCTCTATAACAAATATAAAACTTTTGTAAATACCCCATAGTTAAACTCGTATAATAATTAGACAGAAGATATGTCAGGTGAAATATTTCATAGTTAAATACAGACACGCATACAAAAGTAAACACATCTTTTTTATTTTTTTTTTTTCAAAAATAATTTTTATTTTTTGTAATAAAACCATGCATACTTATGATGGTACATGCAATGAGAAATACACAAATATTACACACATAATGGTTTGCAACAACATTAGTACAAAAAAAAAGGGGGACAAAAGGCATGTTTATAATGAACGTAGAAAAAGTACAATATCTTGCAGTATGCATAGTACACAAACTAACAGCCAAAACCAAACTGAACAATATTTACAAAGCTACCAGTACTGAACAGGGGAGAAAGCAACAGTGCCACTATTTGTACAATTGGATAATAACAGCCCTACTTATGGCTTGTAGTAGGAGAGAGAAACCCTCAGAACAAGGGGTATGGGAGAGAAAAAAAAGAACAAGGATAAAGGGAAATTTGTAGGTTAACCATAGCTTAGTCACATAGGATTACTTCAAACAGGCTTTTCCAAAGTTTACTGAAGTAGGCTCTCTTCTTAGGTCCATTTATGATGAACTTCTGGGCCGAGATATATTTAATGGCCATATTTTTAAATCCCCGCCAACATAATTTGGTGCGATCCAACCAGTTATGGGTGATGTAGAGTTTTATGAGGAAACAAAGCGTTATTAGGATATGGATATGAAATTTAGGCAGGCCATGAGGGGGAATATTTAGAATAGCCGTTTCCCATGAAAGAGTGGAGCTATAGTAACCCATTTTTTGAGACGCACTTTGAGAGAACACCAAAGTTTATGGGAGTTATTGCAGTGCCACATAATATGTAAAAGGTCAGCTCTCGCACCTGAACAGCATGTACATAACGGAGAGCTATTAGAATTAAATTTGTTAATTCTTGCAGGGGTAAGGTAGGCGTTGTTATTCAACATCAATTGAGTGTATAAGAATTTCTTGAAGGGGGATAATTCGATGCTAGTTTTGGCTAGTACTTTTGATCGTCTGTAATAGGGGGATTTTGATTGTCCCAGTATTTGGAAAACAGACAATTTCCTTTGTAAAGTAATGGGTGTAGTAGTTTGTATGACAAAGAAATTGTTTTATTATTACTAGCAATTGTATTAATAATTAGATTTAGTTTATCCATTAGCTGTATGTCAGGGATTGTATTATTGGTTTGTGAAGAAGTAAGTTCCCTGAGTTGACGTAGGATAACTGAATACTTGTTGTTAACCTTGAGGGTTAATCGTAGATCGGCAAGAGACAGAGATTTATGTTTAAGAATATCCCATACTTTAAGGTCTTTGATGAGAGGGAAATCAACAAGATCTATCATCTTGTTGTTGATTTTAAGATTTGGGTTGAGGTGTATTGGTTGAAAAAAGGGTAAAAAAAGTTGAAGATTAATGTCCTTAATCAGCTTTTGAAAAAGTTTTATTTGGTGTTTCAGTAGAGAGGATAGTTTTAGGCTATTCAAGGAAGTAGGTGATAAGAAGGGAGTGGCCTTAGGATTAATTTTGTTAGATAGAATATGTCTGTGCCATATCTTTAGCCACGCTGGGTAATGAGTTTGGACTTTGTTATTCATGTTTGCAATGGACCATAATTTATTAGAGCTAATAATCAGATAATAGAGATGAAAGTTCGGAAGGCCCACCCCACCTTTCTCCTTGGGGAGACTTAACTTGGAAGAAGAAATCCTAACATTCTTAGGGAACCAGAGAAATTTGATTATTGTTTTTTCAAACTGTGAAAAAAGGTTGTTTGATATAATTATATTTGTCGCACTAAATTGATAGAGGAGTCTGGGAAGAATATTCATTTTCACAATAGCTACTTTTGAAAGAAATGATAAGTTCAATAGCTTCCACCTTTGTAGGTCTTGACAGATGGTAGACCATGATTTTAGCAAGTTATTTTGAAGCATAGAGGCTTGATTGTGTTCAAAGTTGACGCCAAGGTACTTGAGACTGTATGAGATATGGAAGGAAGATTCGGGGAAGAAGAAAGGTTTATGCGCCTCAGGATTTATTGGGAGAATATGTGATTTTTTATCATTGACTTGGTACCCAGAGGCCTTAGAGAAGGAAGTAATTGCTTTTAATATTTTTGGCAGATCCGTGTTAGGGTAATGGAAGTAGAGGTTTAAGTCATCAGCAAAGGCCGATAATGCTACTTGTGTGTTGAGAATTTTAGGAATAGTGTGATGTGTATTTTGAGTAAGATATAGGAAAAAGGGTTCAATAAATAGATTGAAGAGGAAGGGAGAAAGTGGACAACCTTGTCTTGTGCCATTAGTAATCTGGATGGGATTAGATCTTTTTTTATTTATATATAGATATGTGCATGAGTTTGAATAAAGAGTTCTGATCATATCTAGGAAGGTTGTGGGTATATTAAAATGTGATAGCGTGGAGAAGAAAGTCCCAGTTTACCCTGTCAAATGCTTTTGATGCGTCTAGGGTTAAGGCATATAACGGGTTTTTGTCTTTTTTGGTAAACTGGATAAGAGAGTCTAGTGTTAGTGTATTGTCCCATGTATGTCTATTGGACATAAACCCAGCTTGATCAGGTGATAGTAAGTGTGGTAATACCTGTTTAAGTCTGTTGGCTAAGATGGCAGAGAAGATTTTGATATCAACATTTATAAGCGAGATAGGTCTGTAATTATGTGGGTCTGTTTTTTCTTTATTGTTTTTAAGTAGTAAGATTGTTTTTGAGTTATTCCAGTGTATGTCAGTAATTCCATGTTTTACAATGAAGTTAAAGACTTCTAGGAGGATAGGGGCAATTTTTGAGTTAAAAGTCTTGAAAAAATTAGTAGTGAAGCCATCCGGGCCAGGGGACACATCTTTTTTATAATAACATCTTACAGTGAGATAAAATATTGCAATGCAAATCAGTCAGTAAATGTCAAAAGCAGTTTTCAATATTTGTTGTTTCCAAAGTAGTACTCCTTTGATGATTAGGAATATGAATAAGGGTAGAGACATTTGTGGATGAAGAGAATATTCCCTGGTTTGCAGAGTAATCATTTCATAATTAAAAGGGAGTCCTATAAAAAGTAAGGGAAAATAATGATAAAGTATTTAAATATAATCCAATGCCTATAAATGGGTTTTCCTTATGACTGCTTGGTAATACACAGAAGAGAGTGGATGCTTCTTGTCTTTTTTTTTTCTTCTAGACATCCTGGTAAACCTATTTTTGCTGTAAGGCAAGTATGACCAAACTTCTCATGTCACTGATACATGAATAAATAAATGAATGAAAGAACAAATGAATGAATGAATTATTTATATGGTAGAGTAGTTAATTATATTATTCTCAGCTGCTACTGTTACTGTAAGAATAAGAAAAGGTAATGGTTAGGATTTATGAAACAAATGAAAAAGTTGCAAATAATAAAACATTATATTATATTCCAGCTAATGCAAAACCATTAAATGCTGACTGCCAGATTATATGTGCATGGAGTCTAGGTATAAGAAATATGGAACCAAAGATAATGATCAGCTCTGGCTTATACCTTTACCTAAATTTAAAAAACTCATGCTTTCTTGATATTTTAACTAGTGCCCCATATTACTCATCCATATTCTTCATAAATGCCACTAGCTGCCTCCAGAAGAAATCTAAAACCATGCAAAATAAACTTTAAAGCAATGTCTGTTTAAGAAAGAAAAAAATGCAAAAGAAGAAAAATTATAGAGGCGCTAGAAAATATAAAATGCATTTGTCTCATTTGGTGTACTTTTTGAACTGCATTTGAGATAACAGTATGAATCAATTCAGTATCGTGTTCATAAAACAAAATTTCAGTATTCACCTATACAGTTATTTATCAAAAGTTTCAAAAAAGCTATAATGAATTCATATTCCGATAATATGTGTTCAGTGTCAGTGATTTCTCAATAAGACATTTGAACCATTTTTGCATCCATTAAAGTGAGCTCATCACAGTAAATCAAATGCATCATCCCATGATAAGTATTGCTTCTTCTGTCAAAATTATATAAATATTATAATCTATATTAAATATATAATCAATCTCAAAAATAAGTCTGTTTCCAATACATCCAATTTTAACTTTCTGCAACCTGATATTTTCAGGACATTAGCCAGTCATACATAGGTTCATAGGTTCATAGGTTCATACTAGACTATCTGCCCTAGGGCATTTATAAGCCTAGCCAGAGTGTGTTTAGCTTTCGCCACCCATTTTAAATTAATTTTGCTATGCCCTTTTTTGAGGTTAGTATACTGTGCCTCTGTCTAACAGTGACACAGAAGTGATACCTGGGGTAAACCTATGATCCCCCATCCACTCATCAAGATTCCTCTTGAAGAGAATCAATGAAGGACTCTGCCTAACCTGGACTGGGATTTTATTCCAGAGTGAAGGGAGCCTCTGAGTTATGAATCTGTCCCTCCAGCATGTCCTATTTATTTCAGTGCTGAGGTTCAAGTCTCTTGAGTGCGTAGCTTGATGGGATTTGGATTTTCTGAGGTGCAGCATGTCCATTAATTCTGGGTTGGACATGGCTTTATACATCTCGCACAGATCGCCTCTGAGCAGGCGGTATGCCACTGAGTAGAGCTGGAGTTTCTTTAACCAGGCAGCATATGGCATCTGTTTGAGCCCTTTGATCCTCTTGGTGAGGTACGTTTGGGGTCTTTCCAGTTGCTGCAGGTGTCTGGTAAGGTACATCCCAAAAGGGGCATTGTACTCAATTATGGGCCTGATGAGGGATGAGTAAAGAGGCACGATGAACTCCCTGATCTAGATGTGAATCCTTTCATGATTAGGTGGGCTATATAAAATGTTTTTCTAACCACTTTGGCCAGGTGGTTGTCAAATGAGAGATTGCTATCAACTTGGGTCCCCAGGTCCCTAATTACTTCTTCTGTACTTAATGGATTACCACCTATGTGGTAATTTGTGGGCACTTTGTTTTTGCCAAAGGGGATGACTATACACTTTTTGGCGTTTAGCTTGAGGCCATGGCTCTGGCACCAGTTGTCTGTTTTATGAGGCCCTTTTGGAGGATGCTTGTGTTGGCTGGAGAGTTGATTATAGCGCCCAGTTTGCAGTCATCTGCAAACTTGGTCAGCCACAGTCCTTCCATGTTGGCCTGTACCTTGGAGAAATATATACCAAACAGGAGAGGATCCATGACTGAGCCTTGTGGGACGCCACTTGTAACTGGTTTGGAGTCTGACATGGCTCCAGCAATTCTAACCATGTGGGTTCTGTCCTTGAGCCAGTTTGCAACCCATCTAGTGACAAAGGGGGTTATATTTAAGCTGGTGAGCTTATCTATAATGCCCGAGTGGGGTATTGTATCGAAGGCTTTTGCGAGGTCCAGGTAGGCTGTGTGGACCACCTTCCCCTCGTCAATGGCCTTGGTGACTGTTTCAAAGAAATCGACCAGGTTTAAGAGGCAGGATCTGCCCTTAACAAAGCCGAACTGGGTAGGATCCAGTGTCTGTAGGTCCCCAATATCTTTTTTATGAGGTCCATGATGATCCTTTCCATAGCTTTGCAGACCAAGCTAGTCAGGCTTATGGGGCGATAGTTTCCAGGATCTGTTGAGGCACCACCTTTGTGGAGAGGGACCACTGTTGCTGTACGCCACTCTTTGGGTACATATCCTGTGGTAAAGCTGAGATTGAACAGTAGTTTTATGTTTGGGTTTAGCTCTTCATGGAGTTCATGTAGGACGCAGCCCAGGACACCGTCTGGTCCCATTAATGCTGTGTTTTTTGCTTTGGAGAAGGCGGCTCTTACCTGAGCATCTGAGATGTCAGGGGGGCAGCACTCTGCTGGGATAGATATTTGCCCTTTTGGTGGGGAGGGGGGAGGAGAAGTTTGCGCTGAACCTGTCAGCTAGGATGTTGGCAATGTCTGTGGGTTTGGTGTATTTTTTGTCATCTTGGACTAATTCTGAGCATATCTGGGAATTCCCACCCAGGTTCCTAACATAACTAAAGAAAGCCTTGTGATTATCCTTAGTGTCCTGTGCAATTTTTCTCTCGAAGCTGGCCTTAGACGATTTTATGAGTGCCCGTAGTTTTTTGCTAACACTGATCAGAGATGTCTTCCCTTTTTGGGATTTTGCTCTATCATGTAGTAGCTTCCTCCTTCTATTGTATAGTTTGTTTATGTCTGGGGTCCACCAGACAGGACGTCTGCCTTTGGAGGATTGGGTCTTGGTTTTATTTGGGATTGCATGATCCATGCATTCCTGAAAGTGTTCATAGAATGCGTTTATAAAGGATTCTGCGGTCTGGGCTGTATTTTCCACAGGCCCGGGGGCTTTGAAGCATTCCATCTTGGTTTTGAGGAGTGTGAAATTTGCTTTAGAGAAGTTTTTCACTGTAGTTTCCTGGGCAGGGGGTGGGGTCAGGATGTGAATATCTAGTGAGATTAGTTTATGGTCTGATCTTACCAGTGAGGGATACACTTCTGGTCTGGAGCATAGAGTCCACATGTTGGTGATGATCAGGTCCAGTATGTTTTCCCCTCTTGTGGGAGTGGTAACAAGTTGTTCCATAGCATTTGAGTTTATAAATTCTAGGAACCTTTGAGCTAGGGTGTTGGACCTAGAGTAATGCTCCCAGTCTATGTTTGGGTAGTTGAAGTCGCCCAATATAATGGTGTTTGGAGAGACCTTCATATTTTCCAGTGTTCTCAGGAAGGCTGAGTGGGGTTCCTGGGTTTGGGAGGGTGGTCTGTAGCAGGCTATAAACTGGAAGGCAGTTTTACCCACTGTTAGTTGCACATGGATAGTATCTGATGCTTCGTGCTGTGCCACCAACCTGGAGGTGTGGGTATCTTTGACGAATATTGATACTCCCCCTCCTATTCTGGTTCGGTCCAAGTTTTGGGGCCGAAAAGAATGGTATGAGGTATAACCTGGTAGTGCTGGGGTGCTCTCGGGAGCCTTGAACCAACATTTCCAATAAAAAATTGCTAAAGGTGTATAGTAACGTTTTATGGAAAAATCATAATAATAAAACTACTAGTAAACAGAAGCACACACAGAGAGACACATCTACATATGAATACATAAACACACACACAAACACAAAAATGCACACAAAACAGATTTGTGCAAGACACCACCCCGATTCAACTGTACATGTTTAGTGTAGTCTGGCCACACTTAAAAGTATATTCATTATTCCTTTGTGAATTCACTCTTAATTCTATTATTTTTATGCACACTCTTCATTTGTTTGTTAATAGATTACTTAATTCAGGTAAATAGAGTTGCCACACTATGTTTCATAACCCATTGTCTGATTTTTTTTTATATGAAAAAAATACACAGGAAGTTATAGTCGTCTCAGTTAAAGGTTTGAAAGTCAAAATAACTGGTTACCACTGACAAGGGCTCTCAGAACATAAACTGGAAAACATTTTAAAACAGTAACAATGGTACTTAGCATTCCACATTTGTATATCTGCAGCAAATTATACTTGGGAAGTTCAAACAAGACATTTCATTAAAAAATACAAGAATATTTTACTAGAAAAAAATACACAATAAGCTACAGCATCCTGAAAATTAACAATTAACCTACTTAGAAGACACATTCTGAAGATAGTTTCTGGCATTTCCTATCTACATGAATGCAAAATGAATACCTGAATTCCTCAGATTATTCATGCACCACAGGTTAGTTTTTCTAAATAAACATCTTCTTTGTGTGTGTAACCCTGAAATAAAAGGAGAAAAAAGTGTATTCAAATGTAATGCTCTACAGATTTCCAAATACTTCACAATTCTAGCTGTTTGGTTAGTTACATTATTTAGAGCCCCCATTAATAAGTTTTGTATTTTCATCAGTCTTACCAGTAAAGTATAGAATGCACAAAATAAAGCAATGCTGAGACAAGCAAAATCTTATTTCTAGAGTTTTTCCTTGTGATCTGATCAGAAAAAATAAACTCCTGCAGAAAGATGTACAATTGCACTATATATTTATTCTTACATTTCATTCGGCAAACATGGATGATTATCATTCACATATATAATACATGCCATTCCCTGTAGATAATATTTTCATGCCCCATCACTTAGCAAGGCATTTTTTTACAATGCTTAATTCATTGATCATCAATTTTCTTGTAAGAAACAGTAAGCTGCAATACCTATATTAGACATTTAGCTAAATGAATGAAAAGTTATAGAAGAGGCTGATAATTTAAAATCAGATTATTAAAATGTTCAGGTCATTGAACCATAAGTATCAGTATGACTCTATTATTGTTCATGTGGGTAAATGACCTGAGCTGTATCTCTATGGACTATATGAAGGATGGAGCTCCAGTACTATGTGTTCCAAGCTGGTATTGGCCTATAATTGAGGCACATTCTATCTACTTCAAGGATGACGCAGCAATATGAGCAAAAATAACTGGCCTTAACAATTGGCCTAGTTTCTGATGTCATTCAAAGATGGTGTGATATTTATCAGCTTGGGAGGATATGTTTGACCGACTGGGCTACTTTGCAAGGATTGTTTGCACCTGTCCCCTTTAGACTTTCAATTATTGGCTAAAAATGTTGTCCATCCCCACTGTATCTTTTTTTGGCAATATCCTGATAAACCTTCCAGTATAACACAACAGAAGCAGGACAACCTGAAAGTACTACTGCTCAATACCAGGAGTCTAAACAGAAAGCTTTACTTCCACCAAGCCTTCCTTGCCATGGCAAAAGTAGATGTCTGTGTAGTTATGGAGACATGGTTTAAAGACCCAGACAGCACCCCCACAGAGCAAGGCTATAATGTCTTTCACACATTTAGACCAGCTATTGTCAGGAAAGGGACAAAAGTAGGAGGTGTAAAAATATTCATCAAAACCAGTCACACCTCAAGACTGGTCATATAGTATGACCCACCTAAATCACTCCATGTCCAATTCATCCTAAGGAAAGTCCTATATTATATCATAGCCAGGTATACATTCACTGCTATGACCCAATATACCCATACCACATACCTAAATGCACTGGAGTTATTCTGCATGGAACCCTACACTATAGTCTCAGGTCACCTCAACTACCCACCTATAAACCTGTTAAACAAACAAAAAACAAATGCTCTGGACTAGCTAGTCCATACATCCATTAGCGGCACCAGCATCCTTGGTCTGATCTTCAAAACATGGGGAAATTTTACACTCACCCATGTGCCATATCTTCACTTGTCAGGTCAGATCATAAATCTGACCCTTTCAAATCAAACAAAAACTTGTCACAATGTCCAACCATGGTATATTTAGAAATTACTGCAAAGCAAACCATGTACTGTTGAGTAATACTCTTACAAAGTTACAAGGTTTTCCAAACTGTGTGAACATCTTGTATATATGGAAATGTTCTCAGAATCCCTGCACCACTATACAGATAACTGCAATGAGGCAGTTGTACTGACCCAAAATAAGCATAGGACTAACTCAAGGAACAAACAACCTGGTGGAATCCCAATATCCACAAGTTATATAACAAAAGAAAGAAAGCCATGGCTAAGACTAGGAAATGCAATGCCCAGCAAGGCAAAATTCCCTAATCAAGCTAAACACATAATGCAGGAGCCTTAGCAAATCCACCAAAGCCAAATCTTAGGTGAAGATTTCCTTACAAGCTAAGGCCTTCTTCAACTATTTACGCAGCCGCAAAAGTAACACACACACACACACACACACACACACACACACACACACACACACACACACACACACACACACACACACACACACACACACACACACACACACACACACACACACACACACACACACACACACACACACACACATGTGTGTGTGTGGAATCACCTATGGAAATGGAGGATATAGCAAACTTACTAGCTGATGAATTTAGCTCCATTTTCACCCATCTGATTCACCCAACACCTATAACTCCCCCAGCTATAACTAGTGAAAAAGTCCTCAATGTGATCTCCAAAGCAAAAAAAAAAAAACTGCTTCTATGGACCCTGATAATATCTCAATTTGTCTCCTGCGTAGCATGAAAAAGGTCTACTTGTCCCTTTAGGATCAGCTTTAGCATCCAATCTGGCTTTATGCCTAGCAAAAAAAAAAAAAGAATGCAACACTCATTCGTCTGCACAAGGGTGGGTCATCTACCAACAAGTTTACTAACCTACATATCTCACTAGTCTCATATGCAAGACCATGGAAATAATTATTATGGATATTATAAGTAGCAACGTAGAAAATATTCAGACACTGAATACAACTCAGTAAGGATTTGTCAAGGGCAGATCATGCCTGCTCAACCTGGTGGACTTCCTTGAGAAAGTCACCAAAGCCATGGAGGAGAGTAAAATAGTATACACTGCCTGTCTTGACCTGGCCAAAGTCTTCATCACTATTCCTCATTCATGTATTATCAACAGGCTCATAAAACTAGGAGTAAACTCCTGTTTCAGCCCTTGGATTGCCAACTGGCTCATGGATACGACACAAAAGTTAGGATATGGGAGCCTACCTCAACAAAAAGGCAACTTACCAGTAGAGTCCACATCAGCAAGTTCAACAGTATTAGAAATACCTGATGCAAAGATTTAAACCTCATTTGTAACATAAAAAGAACAAGTTCTGGGACAGATGTGTGTTTTAGAGACTGCCCATCCATGTGAAGCAGAGTTCCTTCCTCATCCTATATAAATGTGATGATGGCCAATGGATGGGAAATTGAAAAATTTCCCTTGGACTTAACATACTTTTTTATCTTTCTTTTATATAACTGATTATATGTTTACAATGGAGGTGGGATTAGGACATCTAGCAATGCAGTCTAAGATTCAGGGACCCAGGTTATAATTTGAATGTTACCACATGTATAAGAAATGCAAGCAGATTCATCAAATGCTCCAAATGTCATTTTGATTTCCTATTTGTTCAACTTTCACAGACTGGTCTAGATTATTCAATGACCAAATTCTTTCCCATTTTCAGGAAGAAATGTCAGCTGACATTTAGCATTGTCATCCTGAGGATTGTTTGACTTTGTTATATGCTAGTCTGAAATTAAAATGTTCCTGGGAACAACAGAACTTGTCATCCATTTAAAAGTTACTCCAACATACAACAACCCCTCCTAACAACAAACTTAGCAATGTATAATAATACTAGAATGAGGTGAGCTGTACATTTTTCAGAAATCTTTATAGACAACATTAAAACAGTGGACAGCACTTTTGTGCCAAGTCTTTCTGTCGTTGTTTGATAGCTGAGCCACTGTACCTCAGTTATGTATCTTCATTTATCATGATACCCTAGTTATGAGATTGTACCCTTCAGCATGTGGCTGCTTATATTTTTTGTTCCAATACCAGACTTCATGTGAGGGAGGACCAAGTTCCTTTCAATGCTGAGCTACTAACATGAGTCACAAGCTGTTTTAACAGCACCTACATTAGTGCACATCATTACAGAATTCTAGCTTTTTTTTTTGATAGACAGTTAGTTCAATTCTAATTTCATGCTAGAAGAACTCTTAATATAATGCTCCTTCCTTATGTTCAAATGCATTTTTTAACGTTTGTAAGAAAACTTAACAAGTCATCCACAATCCATAGCAACAGCAAGCCAGAACAGAAGCATACATAATAGTAATAATAACAATAATTATAAAGAAATTTAAACAACTTACATACATGCATAACATTACAAACACGTCAACATGTTTAGCTGCTGTAAGTTCATTTATACCTCATTGCTACCATTCAAAATAAGATGTAGTTCTAGTTTATTCCCTTGATCTGATATTAAAATTATATTAAAAAAAAGAACACTGAGGAAAATAGAGTATGTATCACAATGAAAACATAATAGGAGTGTTGCTTGTGCAACATGTGGTATTTGGCTGCTCAGCATTACATTATCAAGTTTTATGCATTTTCTTTGAAAATATAAGAATAATTGAAAATATCCATCAAGTGTGCATATGGGCTATATTTTATACCATCATCCTTCAAAGGGACAAATCCTTCTTGTAACTATATAATTGATTGCTTGGCATCCATTAAAGTGCATTTACATTTAATGTACAATTATCTGCCTATGATAGATCTTGTTACACTGCTAATGTTATTCTAATTTGCAACTTTTTACTTGTCCAGCCTGTTTATTCCTCTGTTGTAGCGCATTGAATTTTCATGTAAATGGGTAAGCAAGCCACAGATTTGTAACCATACTTTGATAGTCTGTCTAGGCAGGACCAGAATATGTCAATTACATCAGCAATTTCTGAACTGTAGCTTAAATATATTTCTCTGCCTTCCCTGCCTTCTTTGATTAATTTAGATTAGATGCCAACTTTTGATAATCTTCATAGAGATCCCACAACTTGCCTCACTTTGTGATATGTATTTTTTAATCCACCCCCCCCCCCAACCACCACCATGCTCATGGGAGTTCTAGTTGTTCTTCTGGGTTTTGAACCTGGTCTTCCCTAGATCCATCAATTGCTCCTTATTGAGTACTTCAGATGTAATCAGTTACCAAGTATGTCCCAAACAACTCAGGGGGTCAGTCTCTGTAGTAAGTCTGCTGTAGCCCTAGGGTGTAAGAGAATGGATAGGGAATTCACTAACATGAAACTGGAAGTCATCACATAAGTGGCAGCTGGTCAATATCTCTAACAGGGTGACTGACTAGGGCAATGATATCATAATGTCTTTGCTGCAACTTTTAATTTGATGCAATATACTATGAGAACTCTGGTTTCCACAAGATGTGCACAAGTATGCGGTTTCCCCAATTCATTCCCCCAGTTTAAGACAAATAGCTATTGGCTGCTTCATTCTGTCCCCCTTCCAACCCTAAAAGTGTTGACCATCTACTCCTAAACTTGGGCCAACAACTGTACAGATGTATGTCCTACTTCTTCACCATCAGATGGATACACATTTTGATACTGTTTGCCTACTGCCAGATTTCTTTTCAATGCTTATTTAGATAAGACATTCTCTGATATTTAAGCAGTCTTAGTTACAGTTCTTTATATTGGCTCATCTCTCTCTATCTCACATGTCCATATGTATTGCACTGCCCTGTTCTTTATTTATGCCTAACAACTAATGCATAGTGCAATTCTACCCTTGTTTGTGCACAGTTTATTTAAAATTCATAATATGTTATCAAGCTGAAATTGTGTGTATTATTGATTAAGTCTTTGCAAATTATTGTGATGTTGCATTAAAAGAACAGATGAGATGTTCTTTCTAGCAATCTGACCTTTACTTATCTGATCCCAAAAATACACCAAACTCCAGCAATCTTAGATTTTTTTTTGTCTTCCTGAATGATCTTGCAGACTTATCCAGTGAAGAATTATTATAGCCTATCTCTTCTTCCACAGATCTGCATTTCAATTAATTCCAAATGCCAGCCAAATGTCTTTCCTGTGGAGCATCAGTTGTTAATTCTTATTTTATGGGTAGTAGGAAAGTGTGAGGATTCTCAATAACCACTCTTAATTGTGAGGAATGATTTTTTTCCCTAGCTATTCTTTATCAGGGCTTCTTAATACTGTGTTTTAGCTAGCCTTCATATTTCCTCCACATTCTTGTTGTCCGGGTAGACAGGGGTATTCCAAAGAAAATATAGGAATTAAGGAAGTAGCATCACTATACTCTAACAATACTACCTGTTAAAGTGATAAACATAATGGTGTTGTTTAGAGCAGAACTTGTCATCTTTCATATTAACTTTTCATGATTCCTACAAAATGTTAAATTTTAATGGACTGCCCACTTCTAACTGTAAGTAGGTTGAAAATTGAGGGTTGTCAGGCTCCATTTTCCTTTACAACAGCTTTCATTTGGTTATACACTAGTGACATATAGCTTTTACTTTGTTACATACTATGCACAGGTATTTGCCAAAGTCTTTAAATATACTTTGAACATGATTTACACAAATATCTCTAGTCTTCTCAGCAGTATATAGTCATCTGAAAACAGTAAGAATCCTCCAGTTTCATTTCCTGTATCCATCTGACTCTTACTGCAAATTATTTCATGATTAATATAAAGGTGCAGAGGACAGCGTATCCTTGTCAAGTCCATACCTCTCCACCTCCTAGTGTAAAACATCTGGACAAAGTCTAGCATAACGGTGGGGCAAAGGCCTAAAAAGTAGGGACAGATTTTAAATATTGCTCTTATAAACTTAAACGTTGGTGGAATAAAAGGATTTGTGTTAGCTTGCATTTTTCTGAAGGATATGAAGTTTGAAACTCAAATGTATGTCATTATTTTGTGACTTCAATAAACAGATCATCCCAGTGATTTGCCAGAAAATCACACATTTTATGAGGAACAGATCAAAAATCTGATGCAAAAATGTAGACATTCTGTGAAAATCTGGACAGTTGAGAGGTATGGCCGAGCCTCTCTTTCTACTCTGTCTTCCTTGGAAATTCCCTGCAGTTTATCAATATTTCAAATAGGGTCCTACAATATACAGACTTAATTAAGACCACAAAGAACCATTATTTTGTCATGCATAAACTATTAAATGCTACTCCAGGCGATTTTATTTTTTTTGTCAAAGATAATCGTGTCTTCTTTAACTATAAAATTTTATTATTTTTAAAGAAATTATATTACGGCCTTCCAGTTAAAAGATAACAGTATTTTCTTAATAAAACCACCTTTCCTTGATAAACCATGGCAAGGAGAACCAGATCCATGCATTTTCCCAAAACTTTGTGAGCATTTAATCATCTACATTAATCAATGAGATGGTATAAAGATTATTTATATCTGTGTAGGTTCATAGGTTCATAGGTAGGTACTAGGCCCTGGGGCCTATACAAGCCTAGCCATAACTATGTCCTGGCTATTGCTTCCCACAAATATTTACTTTCCTGGACCCCTGTTTTACTTTCCTGGACCACTGTGTAGTCTCACTTTTATTATGGTATACATTTCTGTTATTACTATTCCTGTTATAGTTTGCCTGTGAGATTATTAGGGTAAACACTGACATCAAAAAATTGTACAGTATTTCAGGCATTTGTACAAGCCTAGGATGAAAATGGATCAGGTGGCCACATTTCACACGTTAATCAGGAGCTGTTTAATCTGAAGAATGTCATTATTTTGCAAAATTGAAATAACCCTGTTGCATGATTGGATACTAAGTCAGCATGTATAAGTCTTTCCTTAAGGATATCTTGAATTTCACTAGAGTTCTTGATTATCAATAAATTATGAAGGAAGTTCACTAGAAGTTGTTGTATTTCGGATAGCATATATAAAGCACTTTTTTCAGGGTTATTCCTTACTCCATACTTGGCAATTCTGTCCATAATAATACTGACTTATGTATCATGATTGATGTAGTAGCAAAAATAAAAAATCACACCAAATTTATTTTTACCATTTATTTTTGTTGTAATTCTGTCATAGGTAAGATGGGATTCTAGATTCTATAGTGCATACTTTTCTTTAGTTACATCAGCAGATCTTTGCTTATTAAGTGTAGAAAATGTGTATTTGCATTTATGGGTAGGCAGAGCAGCTGTCCAGTTATTTCCTAATTTCATGTCATGTAGCTTGTCCTACTGATGATGTATTTGTTGGGACAGTTTTACCCGAGTAGTTTTTCTTGTTTGTTTGTTATTTGGTTCATATTATATGATTGAACACTAGAAATAGCGAATGATCTATTATCAAACCTAAATGCACAAAACCACAAAATTTCAAAGGAACAGATAGATCAGTGAATTTTTTTCCCAGGAAAAAAATTCACTTATCCAAAAAAAAAAAAAGTACAGGCAACATACCCCCACACACCCCCACCTTATCTATACCAACTCCAAGATCATATCACAGTGAACAAAACAGCAAAGTCTGGAGAACAGCCCAGCAGATTTTTTCCCCTGGGGAAAAACTCACTGATCCATTCTTTCGATATTCTGTGGTTTAGTGCATTTGGGTTCGACAAATGAGCATTCATTATTTCTAGCATTCACTCATGTAATAGGAACCATGCTATTTGCCTACAGCTGAGTTCAGCATATAATGCAGCACAAGCAATAAATAGTTACTTATCAGTTAGACAGTAAATCAGTAAATAAATAAATAAATATAATCATATTCAAGTAAAAACAAAATAAAACAGGACAAGATTCCTTTAAAGTGCTCAATATTTGTCATATAGCATAAAAAAACAGATGTAACACTATTACTTGTCTATCATGGGATAATGGTTGTCACTTTTTGGAGGAAAGTTAGGATGATGAGAATAATTTGAATGATAGCCTTGCACTGCTATCCAGAGACTTCCCATGATTTTCACCTTTCACACATATCCAGCCTTCACCAAAGGTTCTTTCAGGAGATTTCCATCAGACTCATCTAGTAACATGCACAGGGTAGGCAGATAGGAAAATATGCACATATGGCATGCAAGCATTGGGACCATCTCATGTAAAATGCTTTTTGTGGTTTGCAGGGAATGCTGGAGGAAGATGACCTGCCATCTGCCACCCATCAGATCATGTACAAAATCGCTCATATCACACACATGTTGGAACACGTAATAAAGTAGGATGGATGTTTGAACAACTCAGCTGATGTTTCCATTGCCTTGATGTGTCAGCAAGGGCACTACAAAACAGTTCAATAATCTACATCAAAATGTATTTTGTGGGTAGAATACTGCATAGCATGACATTTCAGACAGAAGGAGATTCAGGTTAATAATGTGGCAGGACTTTCCATATCAGCTGCACAAGTTAAAATTAGGGTGGAAAGTCAGATGAGGAATACGGAGCAATATGACAACAGAGCTATCTGAGGAGGAAGAGATAATCTGTGATATATAGCAATAAGTAGCCTGTTCTTTTGCTTATTTGTAGTAGTTATTGCTTATTTTAGATATGTATAGCAATTTTATTGTATACTGCATACTTGTACTGTATTTTATAGCTACTGGCTCACTTGTGATAAGCATTTCTGCAGTGTTTTCTGCACAAAATTTTGTTGGTGGGGGTGGTTTAATGGTCAAGGTGTTTGCCTTACAAACACAAGCTGCAAGGTTTGAGCCTCACAAATGATAATTGGCTAGACTTAAAATAGCTTGCAAGGGCAGTTAGCTTAGTACTAACTTATGACCGTATAAGGTGGTAGCTGTAATATTGTACATATTCCTGATTGTGCTTGTGATAAACATTTCTGCAGTGTGTTTTGCCTAAAATAATTTAGGTAGTAGCTGTAATATTCTTCATATTCCTGATTGTGTTGTGGGCCTAGCTGTTTGTTAGAGGCTGTTTTCTGAGCTCATTGTCCAGGCCATTAGCAAAGATCATCCTCCACTTTAGTGAAAGTTTAGTGTTTATGGTCATTGTCTAGTTGGGTTGCCAGGGCTACGGCTTGGAGAAAGCACCTCATTGGTCTTTTGAATATTTTTTAAAGTTGCTTCAGGTTTCAACTTTCTGCTAAGAAGTTAACTTGAGTGTTTCAGCCATTACACACAGAGCTATCTGAGAAGGAACAGCTAATCTGTGATATATAACAATAAGTAGCCTGTTTTTTTTTTTTTTTTGCTTATTTTTAGTAATTATTGCTTATTTTAGATATTTATAGCAATTTTATTGTATACTAATACTTATACTGTATTTCATAGCTATCAGCTCACTTGTGATAAACATTTCTGTAGTGTTTTCTTCCACCCACCCTCCCTATTGCCATCTTGTCCTTATACCTGCTGGCCTTGCAGTTGCCCGCCTCTACTCTAAATTTGATTTTCGACACTCCTCCCAGTCTAGTGTCATTAGCTCATTCTGCCTAATACGGAATTTTCTTCTGTTCCTTCTTTCTCCCTTTATAAAAAAAAAAAAAAAAAAAAATTGAATATCCTTGTGTTCTGACTGTGCTTCTCAAACATTTTGGAAATATAAAGTATATTTTAGTGCATTTATTAAAATTGTATTGGCCTTAATATTGCTACAACTCAAGTGCTCTAGATTGCACTGCATCTGAATTGTTTTAGTGTGTTTTAACTGCTTTTCCGTATATATAGACTTTTTTGTATATGTAGACTAGCTACTTATTCTACTGTATTACTGCCTCTTAAATTGTTTTTCAGTTGTGCACTTGCCTTGCTTAATTTAAAAGGTTTTAAATTACTAATTTTGTAGAGGTTTAATTGTATTTACTGTTTAGGGCTACACACTCAAGTGTGTTAGCCTTTTCTGTGTTTATTTAATGTATTATTACATTGTTTAGCCTGTTTTAACTAAAAAAAAAACTATCTTCTTTGCTCATTTCCCACCTTCCCTAGCTAATATAGTCTAGATCCCAGGCTTTGCTGTTTTCAGGACTTTATTTTATGTGTTCAGAGCTATCCAGACCTTGCTGTGGTTGAGGGAAGTCCTACTGCTTACCAGTGGGAGTGGTGAGCATTGTACTGTCTGTCTGACACTAGAGGAGTGGTTTCCAGCTCTGAAATTGTAATTTTAGCCCATGTTGGGCTGATTTCTATCCCTTTCAACTTTTTGGCTTAAAAATGCGCATGTTTGCGAATTTTTTGCATCGTGCAGCACCGCCAGGCTACTGTTAAACTATTCCAGGAGCCAGAAAGTCTGCTCTTCAAATTCTTCCGTAGAACTAGCTGGTTGCTCAGTAGTAGCACTAAAATCTGAACCCCTGTGACTAGCACTTGCTCTAGAACCTGCTGGAAAGAACTAGGAAGCCTTAAACTGATACAAGCACTCAACTCTCCTTGTTAATAAGGAGAAATTAATTGTAGGCACTAAACAGCCTGTAACTGTAAAGTACCTTGCAAAGGTAAGGGAAAACAGCTCTTGTACTTTACAAAAAAAGCAACTAAACAGGCATGTCGAAGGGTCAGCTTCCGGTGATTTCTCCTGTCCACCTGGTGAATCTGGGCATACTGGGGCAATGCAGCAACTGCCTCATGTACACAGACAACCCTCTCCTCCTACCACCCAACACTACAACCTACAAGAGATGCACTTATATAGCCAAACTGGAAGCAAAGCTCTCTCCAGCCAAGATTGTGCTAGACAGTCAAGAGGAGAAGGTTAATACCTGCACTACACCTCAAGCAACACATAGCCCTTCAAAACCCACATCATCAACACCCACACATAGCAACACTAAACCCACATATGCGGATGCCCTTAACATTAAACTGCCCAAGCAACAATGACCTCTGAAGCCAAAACGCAAGCCAACACCAGTCACAACCAAAGTGACACATAGCTCACAACACCAGTGTGCCACCCAACAACAGCCCCTAAGTCAAGACAATGTACCCAACACTTTAGTCATAAGTGACTCTATAGTCAGGCATGCTGATGTCCCACTCACCAGGTTGAACAAGGAGAAAATTACAGTGAGCTGCCTGTCAGGTGTCAGGATTCGCCACATAATGCAAGCAATCAAGTCACTCCACAACAAGTACAAATACAACTCTGTCATTGTTCATGTTGGAGTGAATGACTTGAGACGTACCTCCCTGGACTACATGAAAAGAGACATGGAAGAGCTCTCGAATCATGTGGCCCAGGCAGGTATGACCCTACCCCTGAGTAGCATACTGCCTTCGCCCAGAATTATACCACAGTATAAGAACAAAATGATTGACTACAACAATTGGCTAAGCTTCTGGTGTCATTCAAAGGGGATCCAGTATCTGTCTGCGTGGGAGGCATGATCAACAAACCATGATGCTTTGCCAGAGATGGTCTGCACCTGTCACCTCTGGGATTCAGGTTACTGGCTAAAGCTATAACCACCCCTATAGTGCCTTTTTTTAGGCAAGGTTCAAAGGACAAAACCACCACAGTAACAGATACAAGCATGCAAAATCTGAAGGTAATGCTACTCAATGCTAGAAGTCTAAACCTCAAAATGCGCTCTCTCGAGGCACTCCTAAAAATGGAGAACATCGATATCTATGCAGTAACTGAGACGTGGTTCAAGGTTCCAGAGAGCACCCCTGCAATACCAGGCTACAACCCTTACCACACTTTTTGGCCACCAAACCAAGACTGAAACAATAAAGGTGGAGGAGTGTCCATATTCACCA
Source organism: Protopterus annectens (assembly GCF_019279795.1). Taxonomy (NCBI): domain Eukaryota; kingdom Metazoa; phylum Chordata; order Ceratodontiformes; family Protopteridae; genus Protopterus; species Protopterus annectens. The sequence continues at coordinate 1,684,268,468 of NC_056733.1, forward strand.
AGGATATTCACACCTCCAGGCTAGTTGCCCAATACAATACATCTGAAATTCTCCAGGTGCAACTAACACTTGGTAAGACTGCAGTCCAAATTGCAGCTTTCTACAGATCCCCCACCATGCCCCAAGATTCTCACTACACATTTCTAAACATACTGGACAATATTAAGATACAACCAAACACCCTAATACTGGGTGATTTCAACTACCCTGACATTAACTGGAAAAACTACTCAGGTACCAACACCTTTTCCCAACGGTTCTTGGAATTCATAAATTCCAATGCCCTGGATCAACTAATCCATTGTCCCACGAGGGGCTCCGATATCCTAGACCTGGTCATTACCAACATTGGAGATAGATGCTTCACACCAGTGGTTACCCCCTCATTGGTCAGGACTGACCATAAGCAAATCACCCTTGACATCCACATCCCACCTCCACCCCCATAAGGAAACCTCCGTAAAAAAACTCCTCCAAAGCCAACTTCATACTACTTAAGTCAGAAGTGAAAAACGTCATGACACCCATGCAGATGGGAGCTGAAAGTTCGACTGCTGAATCCTACACTAAGGCACTGTACGAGCACATCCACTCATGCATGAATTGTGCCATCCCAAATAGAACCAAGATGCTCTCCTCCAAAAAAAAGAAAACCAATATGGTGGTCCCCTGCCATAAACAAACTATACAACAGAAGAAAGAAACTGTTGCTGAAAAGAGGAAAATCCCAGGATGCACAAAACTCCCTTGCCAGCCTCAGTAAGAAGCTGAGATCCCTTATAAAATCCTCCAAAGCTAGTTACGAAAATATAATTGCCAAATGTTCCACAGACAACCACAAGGCATTCTATAGTTATGTCAAGAATCTAAATGGCAATGCTCAGATATGCTCTGAGCTACAACAGAATGGCATTAAATATACTGATCCCAAGGATATTGCCAATATCCTTGCAGATCGATTTAGTGCAAACTTCACCCCCTCTCACTCCCTAAAGATCCCATCTCAATACCAAAAGATTGCCAAATTCCAGTAATCACAGCCACACAGGTAGAAACTGCATTCTCCAAAGCTAAGAATACAGTATCCATGGGACCAGATGACATCCCTGGCTGTGTATTACATGAACTACAAAATGAATTGGCACCTCACCTAAGTGTCATGTTTAATCATAGCCTTACCTCAGGCTTCGTGCCCACTGAGTGGCGCACAGCTACAGTTATCCCACTGCACAAGGGGGGATCCACCTTGCATCCTGGGAATTACTGTCCCATCAGTCTGACGAGCCTGATCTGCAAGGGCATGGAACGCATTATCATGGAACTTATAAACAAAGATATTGGCAGCCTTCAAACACTGGACCCCACACAGTTTGGGTTTGTGAAGGGCCGATCATGTCTCCTGAACCTGATTGACTTCTTTGAATCAGTCTCCAGAGCTGTGGACAAGTGTAAGGCAGTCCACACAGCCTATCTGGACCTCGCCAAGGCCTTCGACACAAACCCTCACTCCAGAATGATAGATAAACTTACTAAGCTGGACATAAATCCCTATGTCACTCAATGAGTTGCCAACTGGCTTACTGACAGAACCCAGACTGTAAAAATAGCCGACTCTAAATCCAGCTCCAGACAAGTGATAAGTGGCGTACCTCAGGGTTCAGTCCTGGGACCACTCCTGTTTGGCATCTACTTCTCTGAAGTACAGGCTATCACTAAGGGACTCTGGCTAACAAAGTTCGCGGATGACTGCAAACTGGGAGCCATTATTTTATCCCCAAATGATGTGGATATTCTACAAAAGGGCCTTACAGAAACACATGCTTGTTGTCAGAGCCATGGGCTCAAGCATAGTGCCAAGAAATGTATGGTTATCCCCTTTGGGAAAAAACATGTACCCATGAATTATCACATAGGTGGCAGTACACTAAACATAGAAAGTGTGATGAGAGACTTAGGGATGCAGGCGGACAGTGGTCTCACCTTCGATAACCACATCACCACAACAGTCAGGAAATCCTTCTATGTGGCACACCTCATAACTAAGGGATTTTAATCCAGAAAAAAGGAGGTCACTGTCCCACTGTACTCATCCCTCATTAGACCCATTATAGAGTACAATGCCCCATTTGGTATGTACCTCACAAGACATCTACAACAGCTGGAAAGGCTGCAAAAATACCTCACTAAAAGAATCACAGGCCTAAAGCAGATGCCATATACTGACCATCTGAAAAAACTACAGCTATACTCTGTGGCATATTGTCTACTCAGAGGCAATCTCTGCTTAACATACAAGGCCATGTCAAACCCTGAGCTGTTGGACATGCTCCACTTAAAAAAATCCCAGTCCCTCAGAGCCACATGCTCCAAGGATCTAAACCTTGTCATCACAATAAAGAAAACATGCTGGAGGGATAGATTCCTGACCCAGAGACTCCCCATATTCTGGAATAGACTGGCCATACATGTCAAGCAGAGCACCTCCTTGGCGCTCTTCAAAAGGAACCCTGACGATTGGATGGGAGATAGGAAATTCACCCTGGGGATCATGTCAATCACCCTGCTAGACAGGAGTCCAGGGAAGTAAATATTGTGGGAAGAAATATCCAGGGAATTGTTATGGCTAGGCTTATATAGGCCCTAGGGCTGATAGCCTAGTACCAGCCTATGAACCTATGAACTAAAGCAAAGGCAGGTGAAATACACTGCAGAACTGAAAAGCAAGAGTTATCTGGTCAACAACTAAGGGTCGTAATACAGACAACAGACAGTAAAATGATGGGTGCAGTAATTGGGACATACCCAACCACCCAGGACTACCACTCTAAGCATCATTCTTTGATGTAATTACAAAGACTCAGATGCTTAATTCCACCCCCTCCACCCCAAAAAAAGCTATCCTTCAAACTATCCTCCATAATCATTATACTTCTTCTTAAGAGTAACATTGAACCCACCTCAGGCTCAACAACTATCTTTCTTCAAAAACAGAACTAGTATCTCCTCCTATACTGACCTATATCTTCCTTAATGTTCATAGCATCAGAAACAAGCTAGACTATATAAGTGCTTTTATCTGCAAGCAAAAGCACACATTGAGAAGTCAATGATGCTGGATAAAACAAGAGTCCCCCAACTTTTCAACACTTTTGAACCTCCTGCAAATATGTACATTATGCCAGACCAGATAAACAATCTAGAGGAGTCTCTCTAATTATCTACAGAAAAAAAGTTACATCCAAAAGTCATTCATCATAGAAACTCCTCTTTAGACTCCCATCCTAATTGAATTCTTGTAAAATTTCTAATTCACAAAAGCAAACCACTACATGATTGCAACTGGCTATCTGCCATCTCCTTCCTCCCGAGACAAATTAAAATCACGCATTATTAACATCCTGAATAAGTGTCCAAAAGTAATAGCAATCATTCTAGGTGACTTCAGTTTTAATTATCTTGGATCTCTTTCATCCAACATAGGTTCTTTCCTAGCAGACCTTCATCTCCATCAACTCATAAAAAGAACACCAAGCTCTAACCTCAGATCTTCCAAACACCCCACAGTAGATCTCATTAGTATGAACATACCAAACTCCATCTCCACTGCAACTATTCTCCCACCAAGTTTAAGTAACCACTGCCTATCACCTTAAAAATTAAGACCACTGTGTAAAATTACCATCAATATTAAAAGTCTTTATTGGTTTGATCTAATAACAAGTTTTAAGTGGAAGCAAGTAAATGAAAACACTTAATATAATGGTAAATTTTCCTTTAGCAAATAAATGTTCACAGTGGAACGTGAGAAGCTTTTAGCTGAAAGCAACTATGTTCTCATGTTTCTATGAAGACAAGATGAAAACAGGACAATAACACAGAATACTTTTTTCTTTCAAGCACTAAAAGATAATGTTTTCTGAAAGCATTCATGTTGCTTTCTACATCTGGGTGAGGAATAAAGATAAGACAAAGCAAACAGCACTTAGTGTAAGTAGAAGCACAGGTGGTATCATGTGTCTTAGCATAAATAATCTTAATTATAGGTCAATTAAAGCCTGTGAATGTAACTGTCAATATAGGAGAATTATTCATATCAGGAGGGTTAAACTTCATTATTTGAAGGGTTACATAGTTTTGTGTTTTTATATTAATAGGTAATGTGTATTTGGTGGGTATTATTTTGAGGTTTTCATTAAAACAAGAAAATCTTGTAAGCTCCGACATAAATTTCAATTGACAGGATAGGGAAAAAAAGATGTTATACATAAGAAGTGGGAATAATAACTTTTTATCATAATTGCAACACTTTCCATATTATCTTTGAATATGAATGGTCTCACAGGTATATACAAAAAAGAAAGCGAAATGAACATTATTAAGAAATGCAGAGTACAAAAAACAATGCTACAAGAGACACATTTGGAAATAAGTGATCATGTGAATTTGATAAAGAAAAGATTGCAGTTGGTTATTCAGCAGAATATCTGGGACAAAGGAAAAGAGAACTACTTATATTATTTGCTAGAGTAGCTCCAATAATGATAGCAGGGGGGAAGATAATAATGGAAGATATGCAGTAGTAAGGGGCTACTAGCAAAGGAGGAGGATTACACCAACATGTATTTATATTTCACCTAAAAGTGCTGTAATGAAGTTTAAGAAAAATTTTGGGAGAAATAATCAGCTTTCAACCAGTGATATTCCTTACAGGTGGGGACTGAAATTTGACTTGCAACAATGAGGATCTATCTGGGGGGCCTAGAAAGGAAAATATAAGAAAAGAGGGTAGATTTTAGAGTAAATTTATGAAAATGTTTGGCATAGAGGAGGTGAATTCTGTAGTAGGGGTTCAGAGAAAATATACATATTATTCCCCAAGGTACAAAAATATGGCTAGGCTAGACATAAATTATATTTCTCAGGGACATGTGCATTTAATTGAAAGTTTTGATATACATACAATAACTATTTCAGATGAAGTCCCAATAATAACTAAAATAAAAATGCAAGGTAATGAAATAAAATTAGACACTGGCACTTCCCCACCTATCTATTAAACAGAGAGGAATTTAAGGAATGGGTAATAGAAATTAGTTGGGAGTTATTTGAGAAGATCCACAAAAGTTTTGGGCAGGAATAAATAGACTCTTAAAACCTGGCAACTCTGACACCCCATACCCCTTAGGGTCTTCCTAGAACAACCAAAACAAACAGCTGATGCCTGTAATACATTCTTCACTGAAACTGCCCAGTCTCTATCTAAACAACTATCCCCCAATATATCATCACAGCCCACCTCCCCTTCCACTTATATTCCCCCATTACAACTGCAACCTGTACCCACATCTCTTATCTGCTCTCTTCTCCACAAACTGAAACTCTCCTCTCCATCTGCTGACCTTCTACCTCCCCAATATATACAAATTGCAGCCAAACCATTAGCCTATCCTATTTCCATTCTGATTAACAGAACCATTACTGAAGGCTACATTCCTCCAGTCTGGAAAATCTCACATATTAGTCCCTTACATAAAGGTGGTAACTCAATAGAACTTTCTAATTACCGACCCATAGCCCTTCTCCCCCCTTGCTAAAATCATGGAAAAATGTATCCAAAAACAGCTAATTAATCACCTGTTAAATAACAACCTCCTATCCAATTGTCAGCATGGCTTCAGACCCTTGCACAGCACCACTTCTACCCTCCTTTCCTTCACTGACTGCATCAACAAAAATCGGAACAATAATATTCTTACCTCTGCTCTCTTCATTGACCTATCCAAAGCCTTTGATATGGTCAGTCACCAGATACTAATAAATTTACTGAAAACCTTAGCCCTAGACTCTTGTGTCATAAAGTGGTTCCACTCCTATCTTCATAATAGACAACAGGCAGTGCTCTGGCATAATAACTTATCCGACCACCTCCCAATTTCCCTAGGAGTTCCCCAAGGCTCTATTCTTGGGCCCCTTCTGTTTTCTATTTTTATTAATGATCTGCAAACTAGTATTCCCTTAGCTACCTGTATACAACACGCTGATGATTCTACTCTGATCTGTTCTGCCTCATCCCCCTCTGAACTGCACTGTGTCACCAACAGACTTTTCAAACCATTGAAACATGGTTCCTTAAACGATGTCTAATCTTAAACCCTAAACAAAATAAATTGTTACTTTTCTCGCCCACCCATAAATCCCCTCCTCTCAACTTCTCTGTTCTGTCTAATAATGGCACCAGTATATCTCCAGACCCCTCTAGCAGGCTCCTTGGAGTTAAGATAGATAACAACCTATCCTTTGACTCTCACATAAATAACACTATAAAATTAGTCAACAGAAAACTAGGCTCCCTTTATAGAATTAAACCATTCCTTACTCCTCTTGCCAGAACCTCCATTGCCCACTCCCATCTGGTTTCAACCCTCCTTTATGCCTCTCCTATTTATACTAACCTGTCCAAAACTAACCTCAATAAACTGTCTGCTGCCTACAACAGTATCGCCAGATTTGCCTCTGGCTCTACTTTTAGAACTCACTATTGCAAAAACATAAAGGAATTAGGATGGCTTGAATTGCAAAATCTGATCTTGTTTCATCAACTCTCCTTAGCCCAAAAAATCCTGTACAAACCCACTAACACCCCTATACTGACTTCCCTTATAACTCCTTACTCCAACCTCAAAAGCCTACATTCCTGTAACAAACTTCTCATAGCAACTTGTAAATCCAACAACTTGGCAGGTAACTCCTTGTTCTCTAACACTATTGGAAAATCCTGGAACTCTCTTCCTAACAATCTCTCTTCTATCTCCTCTCCTCACTACTTTAAAACCAATCTCAAAACTTTCCTTAGTACCCACTGGCTCTGCCCCTGCACAAACCCTAACATTTCCTTCTACTTCTAGTTCTTCCACCTTTTCTGCTTATTAACTTTATTCTACAACTTAATTGTTTGTTTTCCTACTCATTTTCTGATCCATTAGCATGTACTTTAGGTCCTAACTGTTGCATCTGAAAGAACTTACTACTGTAAATGCTCACTAACTAAAGTTGCAATTTCTGTTTATCAATGTATGTATTTTGAAGCTTTTCTCTCAGGCCTCCACTGAAAATGGACTCAAATCCAGTTGGACCAGCCCGGTCAACAAATGTAAAATAAATAAAATAAATATATAAAATAATATACATTTCTTCAGAAAATATAGTTAGGGAGTGGGATAAAATGAAAATGGAGTTTAAAAATAGGGTATGAATAAAAAAAAAAAGATATGGTTAAGAAGTAACAATAATTATTTAGGGGGACTGATAAAGGTTAAAGTATTACAGAAGAAGAATGCTTTCATGTGACAAGAAGAGGTACAACTGCATAGTGCTAAAGAGAAAATAAGGGACTATCTGGATGATATGCATGAGTTTAGAAAGATTGTAGTTATGTAACTGCCTTTCATAATAACTCTAGAGCACAAAAGCTTTTAGTGAAATGGCTCAGGCAACAGAATGTAAAGCGAATAGTTGCTAAGCTTAAGCAGCCTATAACAAGGAAAATAACTAGAAATCCTGTGGCAGTATTAGAAATGTTTCAGAGGTTTTATGAAAATCTGTATAAAGCAGAGAAATGTGAAAATCACCAAAATGTACAAATTAAAATATTTATGGAAGGATTAAATATGCCAAGGTTAGAGGTAGATGAGACTTTATTATTAACAGTTAGGATAGAAGGAGATCATTTAAAAATGGTAATGTGTAACCAATTTAGAGGATGGTATTCCTGTGGAATTTTGGAAGGAAGAAAGTGATAAAGATCTTGAAGATTTTGTTTAACATTATTTTGAAAGAGGAGAAACACCAATGCCCTGCAAGAAAGCTGTGGTGGCTGTAATAGCTAAATATGCTAAACATCCATCATATCCAGCTTCTTATAGGCTTATTTTGCTTCTAAACCATGATTATAAAAAGTGTTTATATTTATAATGGCTAAAACAATGGCAAAGGGGTTGCAAATATGTATAGATATGGATCAATATGGTTTTGTGGAGGGGAGGCAAACATTTGACAACATTACTAGAACAATGGTGATCCAGAGAGAAGCATAATATAAGAAATACCAAAATTGTTGTGGGTCGTGATACAGAGAAATCATTTAACAGCGTTGCAATTTTTATAAGTATGACAATGGAAGAATTTGCCTTCTTTGACACAATAATAAGGTTAATTAGGAGACTTGAATGATTGTAGGTGAAAATTAAAGTGTGTGTGTGTATGTGTGGGGGGGTCCTCATTGATAATTTATGTTCAAACAGAGGAACCAGGTAGGGCTGTACTCTTTCCCCTTTGTTTTTATGCTGTATTTAGAACCATTGGCAATGAAAATAAGGGACTCAGAAATTCAATGATATAATTGGTATGGTAATCAAGAAAAGTTGACATAATTTGCAGATGCTATTATTGTGCACCTGATAAAACCAGAAAAAAGACATTTCATTATTGTGAAATATTCTGAGACAGTTTCAGGTCTTTTCAGGATACAAAATTAATGAAGATAAAAAAAAAGGCAATCACTGCAAACTATGTCGCCATATACAAATTGGTTTAGCAATACCCATATTTATGGGGACATGATAAAATGACATACTTAGGAGTATGGGTTAAAAAAGGATTCTGTTATGGCATTTAAGGATATGTGGAAAGAGACTAAACTAAAGATAATATAAACACTGAGAAACTGAAATCACTGTTTTATCAGTATATATAGGAAGATGCAAGCAGTGCAAATGTTCCTAGTATCTTTAGTTTTATATACAGGTCAGGCATATTTTTATCAACCAGAGGAAAAGTTGTGGATATAAGTTAATTAAAAGTGCAATGATTTTATCTGGGAGGTTAAGAGGGCAAGAGTCAAGTGGGATAAGCTGATCCCTTCAATCGTGTAAATTGGTTTACAATTTCCTGATTAGAGTGGATATTTCAGAGCTACACAATTAAGGCTCCTATGCATAGCACAAGCAGAAATCTATAATTCAAAGTGGAAAGAGATGATGATGCGACAGGTGGGAACCTCAAGAAATAAGGAGAAACTGGCATTTCAGATGCAGATCCTTAAGGAAAATAACAATTGACATATAGAATATTATATTCATAATGAAGCAGAAAGCATTTTATGAACTAAGCCAAATGGGAATGGAGAAAGGAGATTCTGATAATAAGCATGGATGCAGTTAGGGGTACAGAGAATAGGCAAGAAGGGACTAAATTTCATTGGAGAAAACTGGCAAAGTAACCAAGGTATTGGGAGCAAATAATTAGAAAGGGAAAGGTAATGGAATGGGAAGAGGTCAAGAATACATTTGGACCACAGTCTGGAGACTGCCTTCACTTTCAAGAATTAATATCAATGAATAGGCAAAGAAAAAGAAATAGACGGCTCCTAAATGAAGGATCAGCACTGGTATAGTTTTTAGCTGAATCCAGAAAATGTACTGCAATTAAAAAATGGATAATTAGTAGGGTATATGAAATATTGCATGATAACTGTAGGACTTCATCTGAAGTTAATAGAAATGATTGGGAAGAGAGATTTTGTAAGCAATTCACAAGGAATGAATGGGAGGATATGTATATGACTCCCAAATATGCAACAACATCTAGAAGATTTAGGATTTTTGCTTGGAAATGTTTACATAGGTATTTTTTATTCCCCAAGCACACGCCAAATAATTTTTCCTCTAGAAGATTGCAAATGTTAGAAGTGTGATGGGGAAGAAAGTGATAATTGGGAACATATTTTTTGGGAGTATAGTGAATTGGTAGACTTTAAAATTCCCTGCAGAGTATTCTATCAGAGATACTGGGCAAGCAAATTGGTGTAACTAAGAAAATTATTTATTTGAGCTGCAACACAGCATCTGAATTGTCTAGACATAATAATGCCTACTGAATTTAATTCTGGTGGCTGTCAGCTGCCAAAAAGGCAATTACTAGAAAATGGAAATCAAACTCTAACCAGCCATATTAGAAGTAGTTAATATAGTAACAAACATAAATGAACTAGAAGTGGGATCTTTGCAAAAGGGTAAGAGGAAATTACATAGAAAAAAAGGAATAGTGGGAAAAACACATGCAGAATTATGTTTTGGAGGATGAATGTGGTTTGAAGGAAGGCAAGAATTGAATGTGTTATGTAATGTTCAATTGACAATGAATATATAGAAGATTATATATGATGTATAATATTTTTAACTGAAAATATGTTAATATAGTTTGGAGGATGAATGTGGTTTGAAGGAAGGCAAGAATTGAATGTGTTATGTAATGTTCAATTGACAATGAATGTATAGAAGATTATATGTGATATATAATATTTTTAACTGAAAATATATCAATATAGTTTGTTTTCAGCTGTACAAAATATATGTCTATGTTATAAGTGATCATTCAATAAAGATATTTTTTTCTTTAAAAAAATATTAAAAGCCTTAAGAAACCAATTTAGCAGTAATATTGACAAACTCAAAAAATTTATTGTAGCCCACTAATGGAACCATATACTGTCAATAAAAAGCCCTAATTATGCAGCTATAAGGCTAACCAACTTTCTTGTCTAGCTGCAAGACAAAGACTTATAAGTTATCCACAGGGTTTAAAAACCATCCAAAACTGAATGGCTATCCACCAATTTGAAACATCTTCTCATGCTAAGTGATGAAGCATGGCAGAAATCAAAACAAACACCCACAACTGAAAAAAGAGCCTCCTTTATAGCCTTATAGAATCAAACCAAGCATTCCATCTGAAAGAACAAAAAACATTTTCAAACAAAGAAACAAATAACTGACTTTACCCCACCACTTCTTTTAAAGGAAGAAAACATATTCATGTCATCTTGTCTACAAACATCACTCAATGTGGCACAACAAAACTTTTCCCAGAAGATCCCCTTCAAGGCTTTAACAATCTGCAGTCAGTAAACTCCACATCCCAGACAAATCATGAAATAACCCCTACACCACCATTCATTGCCTTCTTCAGCCTCAAATGCATGCATAAAAGTAATATCTATTCAACATAAAAATATTGCCACTGACACTCCTCTTTGATCTGATAAGATAAATTTCTGGTTCATATATCACTGCAGAGACCACCTAAGTCTTTATCTCATCCAAATATATAATCTATGTCTCACACAAAGCATCATGCCTCAAATCTGGAAAACTAATTAAAACCCTTGCAAAGCAAACAAACTCAAAAGCCACATTTCACTTCTATGCAATATTAATCCTCCCAGCTCAGTGCAGACTTCTAGTACAACTTGTTTAGACCCAAATTTCTCACTATATCCAGTGGTACCACCAGCTCTTTTCCAAATAGCATGGATTCTGGCCAGGATGAAATACTATGACAGCACTTTGATCCCCAACCAATGACAACCTGCAAAACACCAACAGAGGTCTCCTCACAGGTACCCTATTTATCTGAAAAGGCATTTGATGGCTTTGGCCACTATCTACTCCAAAACAAATGGAGTGAAATTGTTATCATCCCACTTTGGGGTTAAGACAGGATAATCCCTATCAGAATCTGCACCTGTTATCAAAGTTGTACCTCAAGGATTCATACTTGGTCCATTCCCCATTTTCTCTGTATAAATTAACAAACCTCCTTATGATCTTCCACACATCCTCTGCACTGAACACATGGCTGTTTATAAAGTCACTCTCATCCCAACTTTCAATCCTGGTCTCAGTCAGACTTAGTCCATGGCTCATAAGCCATAAATTACTTCTCAACCCCTTAATGAATAAAGCAAAGCATTTTAGAATTCTACAGAAAATTCACCAAACATCTAACTCTTTAGCCATCCTTGACTTACACAACCATACCAGAGAAGCAGCATCCACCTCAGAATACATGTAATTCCATTTCTGCATAGACAGGTAAGATCAAAAATAAACTCCATCCTCTTCTGAGACAAAAAGATCTCCCCTTTTCTATCTCAACTAGGCAGAGCAGCCATCAGCAAAGGTGTTTTTCTCTTTCTCTCTCTCTCTCTCTCTTTCATATGGAAAGTGGCTTGCCAATTTTTGCATTCACATCCAAGAAAAACACGACAATACTCCAGACATCTGCTGATTCATTGCAAACTCATCCCTCAATGAACATCAATGTATCACTGTAGAAAAAAAAAAAAAATAATAATTACCAATAAAAAATATCTAGCCTGCTGTCAGGATCATGATTCTACAAACTACTCTGACTATAGAAATGTACTCTCTGTGAAGCTAAACTTCCTGAAAAAATATATTCATAAAATCTGAGACACTGCTCACAAACCCCAACAACTCCCACAACTATCATTTCTCCTAGACTGAACTCCACAGCACTCCATATGCATTCTCCTGTCAGACATCTACTCTCTGACAAGCTCACCTCATCGATGTCAATGAAACCGACACTTTAAATTCAGAATGCAACTGAAAATGTACCTCTTCATCCAAACCCAGTCCTCCTGCTTCAACACATAATATGTCAACTAACACACTATCCGTATCTTCTTTCCACCTCTGTTCAACTCTCAAAGTATTACTGAAAGCTGACACACTCTAGAAATTAGTGTATGTATTGCACAGTATACTTTGCTTGTTTACTACAATATGTATATATACAGCTTTACTATGTAATTAATCTGAACTAGTCTTTTATTGCTTAAATTTCTGCCTTTTTTGTCTGTGAAATGTTTTGTATTTCTTCTGGACTGAGCCTGAAATTGGTCAGTAGTACTGATCAAAACATTACTCTAATAACAGAAAGATAAATAAATAAATTAATTAATTAATTAACACCATTCAGACATTAAAGGTGGCTCATGATGCTGATGCTGAGCATCAGATATAAACATACCTACAGACAGGGGAATAAGCAGGACATATTCATCATCCCTTGCATAGTTTTTTTTGGTGACATATTGCTAGATGACTGCAAGACTATATACTAGATTAGTGACATGATATTTATTTTCTTTTTCTTTTGGCTCCATGCAGTTGATCATCAAGTGTTCTCTGGACCTCTTCCCCACCACCGCCCAATAGGCCTACTGGCCTCCCATTTCTCTCCCAGACTATCTCTGACCCATGGTTAGGGCCAGTGATGATATTGAGACCCTTGGGGCATTGGTATATTATTGCCAGGGAGTGTTTTTTTTTCTGTGTCCTAACCTCTACATACCTTGCATGCACATGTAATGTCCAGGGTATGATATGCAAAGGAGTGTGCTGAGCACTGCAATGCAGCCATTTACTCTGACACTCTAATGACATCACCTGCTGCATATCCCCCCAACATCAACAGCAAGGCATAATTGAGTGCATGCCCTCCCCAGTAGGATTGGTACAGTAATTCTTCCCTTGCCTGAACCTCAGATGCCTGAGCCTCTAATTGAACTGGGATCACATAGTCCATAGTCAGGGCTTTATCCTCTTGTGCAATCATGCCCATATTCCCATATAAATGTTGGTGGTGTCCACTGATCTGGCTTGTGCTACTGGCACACAATGCAGATGGTGACAAAGGGACAACTTCAGGACCATGAGCACTCAACCTGATGGAGCATGCCTTGTGCTAATCCTGATGAATGTCATTGAGCAGAAACTCTTCATTCACAGTCAATGCGGGTGGCAACCTGTGCGTTCATAAGTGGCAGGGAAGGGGTAGTACTATGTCAAGGTACCTGATGAGTTAACCCTTGTGCTGATCTAGTAGAGTACTGTCAACTGCAACCTGGGTGATTCCCATAAATGGACATTGACGTTTCTGTGCTCACAGGTGACAGTGAAGCCATCTTCTTACTGCTCTCTGCAGTATGACTTCAGATAGTCTTTGTGTCCCTGCCATTTCCTCAGATGCTCCCAGTCCTGGAAAGCAGTCAACATATGTTTCATGGAGGCATCAGTGGCTGCAACATCTGCTATAAGCAAACTCAGTAGTGTTGTCTGTTCTCTGTCCATATAGTCCATGTCCCTAAGCACATGTAGCATGTCATTGCAAAATCCCAGGAACAAGCTTTCCATCTCCAGAATGCTGTGCACAGCACAGAAGTGTGCTTGAATCTCTGACCTACAGCTGTAAGGATTGCTGTCAAGTCTTGCATCAATATCAGGGATGGTCCTGTGTCATGACAGCATATAAACCTCCCTCTGCATCCATCTCCTATGGTGGGTATGTATATCTTGGAAGCAGCACACATTTACTGATGTGGAATGTGCTGGGGACACACCTGGAGCCCAAGAGGGAGTCTCAGGTAGAAGCTGTCTATCATGCCCTGGTGATGTTTCTGTTCAGCTTGTGCTTCTACTGGAACCACTATCATGAGTGATATGGTTGATACTCCCCTGTGGTGTTGCAGAAAGCATCTCAATGTCAAAACACCGTTGCACACTAGGGCAGCGCCGGTTAATCAGATTTAAACTATTAGGGCTACCTAAAGTCCACTCTTCAAATTTTCCCTTAAAACTACCTTCCTCAAAGTATACTACTGTTCTATTTAGTGTATCCTACAACTATAAATTATCTCTACTTGACTCCCAAGTAGTCTATTCTCTATCTGTATAGCGAAGCACTTGCTCCTACAGTACTTATCACCTCGATACAGCACTCTTGTTATAGAAAGTACCCCAAAAAAGCAAACCCCATTTCTCGGTCACCCACATCCCCAGAACCTTTTCTTAAGTTTTTCTGTCTATTCCTTCTAGCATGTCGAGGGATCAGTTGCTAATGTCCTCTCCTGCTCAGCTGGTGAACCTGGGAATATTGAGGCAATGTTACAATTGCCTCATGTACACAGACAACCCTCTCCTCCTCCCACAAAACACAAATACATGCGAGAGATGCAACTATACGGCCAAACTGGAGGCTGAGCTCTCTCAACATAGGACTGGCATGACCAGACAGGAGGAGAAGGTAACCACACACACTATAGACCCAGTCTCACATAATACCATCACAACCTCAAATCATACACATAAACACACAAAGACATACTCGGAGGCTCTGATCAAAAATCTACCAAAACAGCAGAGGCCACCAAAGCAGACACCCAAACAACTACCACCTCAGAACACAACACCTGCAACACATAGACCACACAGTCAGAGTGTCAAGCAGTCACAGCCCTTAAGGCCAAACACAATGCCAGACACACTAGTCATTGGTGACTCCATAGTCAGACACACTGACGTCCTCCTCACCAGACTGAGTAAGGAGAAGGTCACAGTAAGCTGCCTGTCGGGTGCTAGAATCCGCCACATAATGCATGCACTCAGGTCTCTCAACAGCAGGTACAAGTGACTCAATCATTGTCCACGCTGGTGTTAACGACCTGAGACGTACCTCCTTGGACTACATGAAAAGAGACATAGAGGAGCTCTCTGATTATGTAGCCCAAGCAGGTATGACCCTGACCTTGAGCAGTATCCTACCTTCACCAACAATGATGCCACAATACAGAGATAAGATGATCAGCTTTAACAATTGGCTTAAACTCTGGTGTCATTCAAAGGGGATCCAATGTCTGTCTGCCTGGGATGACATGCTGGACAAGCCACGCTGCTTCGCAAGGGACGGCTTGCACTTGTGACCCCTGGGATTCTGGATTTTGGCAAAGGCTCTTGCCACCCCCATAGTGCCTTTTTCAGGCAAGGCTCAAATTCTAAACCTACCACCCTAGAACAAAACAAAGAAAAAAAACTAAGGGTAATGCTGCTCAATGCCAGAAGTCTCAACCTCAAGATGCACGCACTCGAGGCCCTTCTCAGTATGGAGAACATCGATGTCTGTGCTGTGACAGAAACCTGGTTCAAGGCTCCTGAGAGCACCCCAGCACTATCAGGTTTTACCTCATATCATGCGTTCTGGCTCCAAAACCCGGACAATACCAAGAAAGGAGGAGGGGTATCCATATTCATCAAGGACACCCACACCTCAAGATTGGTGGCATCGCACGATGCATCGGAAACCATCCAGGTGCAATTAACCATAGGCAAGACTGCTCTGCAATTTGTAGCATGTTACAGGCCACCCTCGCAAACTCAGGAACCTCATATGGCCTTCCTGAAAACACTGGAGGGGATAAATGTATCTCCGAACACCATCATACTAGGTGACTTCAACTACCCTAATATAGACTGGGAACACTACTCAAGCCCAAACACTCTATCCCAAAAGTTCCTGGAATTCATAAACTCAAATGCCATGGAACAACTAGTCACCATCCCCACAAGAGGAGAAAACATACTTGATCTCATCATAACGAACATGGGAGCACAATGTTCAATGCCGGAAGTATACCCCTCACTGGTGAGATCTGATCACAAACTAATCTCGCTGGAGGTCCTCATCCCACCCCCAACTGAAATGAAAAAGACCACAGTAAAGAACTTCTCGAAAGCCGACTTCACACTTCTAAAGACTAGTGTGGTCTCCTTTAAGGCCCCTGAGCCGGCGGTTAACATTACTCAAACCGCTGAATCACTTACAAATGCCTTCTACCAGCACCTGCAGGGCTGCATGGATCAGGCAATCCCAAGCAAAACAAAGACTCTTTGTACCAAAGGCAAGCGTCCAGTCTGGTGGACCCCAGCCATAAACAAACTCTACAACAAAAGGAGAAAGCTACTACAAGATAGAGCAAAATCCTTAAAAGGTAAGACACCGCTGATCACTATAAGTAAAAGCTAAGAGCTCTCATAAAATCATCCAAAGCTAATTTTGAGAAAAAATAGCTAAGGACTCTAAAGACAACCATAAGGCATTCTTTAGCTATGTCAGAAACCTAGGAGGAAACTCCCAGATATGCTCAGAATTAGTTCAAAATGATGTGAAGATTACTGATCCTACAGACATTGCCAACATACTGGCTGACAGGTTCAGTGCAAACTCCCCCCCCCTAAAGGAGAGATATCTATACCAAATGATTGTAGCCCCCCAAACATCTCTAACGCCCAGGTGAGAACTGCTCTCTCCAAGGCAAAGAACACAGCATCCATGGGACCTGATGGTGTCCCCGGCTGTGTGCTCTATGAACTCAACGAGGAATTAAACCCACAGTTAGGACAGCTGTTTAATCTTAGTCTCACCTCCGGATACGTACCCAGGGAGTGGCGCAGAGCGACTGTGGTCCCACTCCACAAAGGCGGTGCCTCCACCGACCCTGGAAATTACCATCCCATTAGCTTGACAAGCCTTATCTGCAAAGCCATGGAGAGGATCATAATGGATCTCATAAATAAAGACATAGGGAACTTGCAGACTTTGGATCCAACCCAGTTTGGCTTTGTCAAAGGCAGATCATGCCTTTTAAACTTGGTTGACTTTTTGAAACAGTCACCAAGGCCATTGACGAGGAAAGGCAGTCCATACAGCCTACCTAGACCTGGCGAAGGCTTTTGATACAATACCTCACTCGGGTATCATTGAAAAACTCATCAACTTAAATGTAAACCCATACATTACAAGATGGGTTGCAAACTGGCTGAGTGACAGAACCCACAGGGTCAGAGTTGCTGGCGCCATGTCAGACTCAAAGCCTGTCACAAGTGGTGTCCCACAGGGCTCAGTCCTGGGCCCACTCTTGTTTGGCATCTACTTTTCTGAAGTACAAGCAAACACAGGAGGGTTATGGCTGACAAAGTTTGCAGATGACTGCAAACTGGGGGGCCGTAGTTGAAAACACATCCGACACAGATATCCTTCAGAAGGGTCTCACAGAAACAGATAACTGGTGCCAGAGCCATGGCCTAAAGTTAAATGCCAAGAAATGCATAGTGATACCCTTCGGGAAAAATAAGGTTACCCCTAGCTACCATATAGGTGGCAATCCCCTGAACACAGAAGAAGTTATTAGGGACCTGGGAACCCAGGTTGACAGTAGCCTTTCATTCGACACTCATATTGCAAAAGTAGTTAGGAAGACCTTCTACATTGCCCACCTTATCATGAAGGGATTCACATCTAGATCAAGGGAAGTCATAGTCTCCCTATACTCATCACTCATCAGACCAATGATCGAGTACAATGCCCCATTCGGAATGTATCTGACCCGACACTTGCAGCAGCTGGAGAGGCCACAAAAGTTCCTCACCAAAAGGATAAAGGGTCTCAAAAATCTGTCTTATGCTGCCCGACTGAAAGAACTCCAGTTATATTCAGTTGCTTACCGCTTGCTCAGAGGTGACCTATGCCTGACATACAAGGCCATGTCAAACCCAGATTTGATGAACATGCTTCATCTCAAAAAATCTAGATCCCTCAGAGCCACAAGGGTGGGAGACTTAAACCTCGACACGGTTATTAATAGGACGTGCTGGAGGGATAGATTCATCACCCAAAGACTCAATATGCTGTGGAACAAAATCCCAGTTTATGTGAGGCAGAGCAACTTGCTGGCCTTGTTTAAGAGGAATCTTGACCAATGGATGGGAGATCGCAGATACACCCCAGGGGTTACCTCAGTGTCACTGCTCAACAGAGGCACAGCAAAATAATGGGCATAGTTTCTCCAAACTAAAGGGGTGGCGTAAGCCACAAAACTATGGGCTAGGCTTATAAATGCCCTTGGGCAGATAGCCTAGTATGAACCTATGAACCTATGAACCTATGAACACCATGCCTCTTAAGATTTTGCTATCACTGGCAGTCACAGGTTGCCTGTTAACATCAGCCCTGTGTTATCCTATTGAACTAGATCCTCTATTAGGGGAACCAGTGAAGGAAGGAGCACACATGCCATTATCTACCCACATATATGTTCCTGTAATCACATTGGAATGCTTAAAACTACATCTAAAACTACAGCTGTAACATACTTAGATGTACATACTTTGCCATTCTGGCTGTTGCAGCTGCATATCACAGGTGTCTCGAAAAAACAGACATGCAGGTGGAGCTTGGTTAATCTTTCTATACAAATAAGTTTGCCACACTGTGAATGACATCACTAAATTAGTGTGTACTTAACAGACAAGTATGTGATTGCTTGCATCCCAAGTACCACATACAAGCCCTCATTTGGAAATGAGAGGCCCCTTTTCTTGGCCATGTGTGTATTGTGGTTAGTGGACTAAACTCTCTTATGGACACCTGTCATGATGTTCTATGCTTATTCCTTCACACATAATAGTATATTAGTAATCGTTCATCAAATCGGTTGCAGAGACCTGCTATGACTACATTGTGCTATCCAGATATGCTGGCAGTAGAAGTGCATCTCACAGATACCACAATGCATGTTACAGTATGCTTGTTCATATGGCATGTTTATCCTGTTTGCACCACGGTCCAGCTCTATATCCTTCCTAATGCTGTGACAGAGTAGAAGGGGACATTATTGCACTACAGTGGAGTTCTATATTGAGTGGCACATGATCTAAAACATGCATCCATGCACATAGGGCCACTATTTTACTCTTTGAGCAGACCTGGTTGAGTGGCATTAGGTAGTTCAAGCACTATGACTACAGTGCTACAGCACTGTGTGCCATGGCAGATTTTCTTTCTCTTCGTGCTTTAGAATTTTCAGGACTGTCTTCTAGGGTAACATGATGGTCTCTTGCAGAAGGTGGATGCCTAACGTGTTTGCTACAAAGGAGAGTGATGTCACTGACCTCAGAAGTTCTGGAAAGCAGTACTGGTATCATTGCAGTGACCTGAGGTTGTGTCAACCAATAGATCTAAAAGGACAAATTTAAAGGCCAGTAGGTGGGAATTTCACACTATTCCTTGGAGCCTGACTTTGATTGCGGTTATGTCTGCTGTTGTGGGAGAAGGTGTGCACTTTAGTGCACAAAGGAAGGGCGTGCAGGAGTCCAGGGTTTTCATTGGACTCCTGGTGCAACACCATGGACCTTTGCTGTTGCAGGGCGACTATCAGAGCTCAGACTGTAAGTCTGAGGCATGGGACAGCTTGGCCAGGGACCTAAACAGTGTGACTGGTATCCCTGCACTGGTAATCAGTGTTTTCACACTATGATGACCTCTACCATAGGAAGAGGGAAACCTTAGAAACCTGGACCCAAGAGGCAAGGGATGGCTGCATCCCACAGATATGTAAGTATGTTTTCCATTCATTTACAAATATAGACGTTGAATTTGTGCAAAACTTGTAAGCATAATGGTTTCTTTCTCTTACCACAGCTGCAGAAGAGAGGGCTTGCAACGTCCAGTCCCATGCAAGATATTTGACCAGGATAAGGCAAGCATGTGGTATGTATGAAAATCAATAAAGTGATAACTTAATGCATGACTTAATAATAAAATAAAGTAAATACAGATATTGCAGTCTTAAAAGTCATGTATGAAATACCTGAGATATCATACATCTTTATTAATGTGTCAGTGCATATCTGAACTGTAAAAGCAAGTTAAAGCAAGTAATCATGCAGTACTGTGTTACATACCTTCCAACCATCAGTTAATGTTGTGGTCTACCCAGATTAAAGAGTCAATGTTGTGTTCTGCTCAATGACTGAATTATGCTGTAGATTGCACTTTATAAATGAACAGGGTAAACTTGCTAAGTTAACAAAAGTCCTAGGCAGCTATCCATATATGTAAATTCCAGATTTGAAGCAACATTAATCAATAAAGTGTAAAAGGAGATGGTGCTATGATAATTAACTTTTCAAATAAAATGTTCAGTATTCCTGTAGACATTGCTTTTGGGTTCTAATCTTGACACCAGCCAACTGATAAATGTACAGTAGTCAATAATGTTTCACCATGTCATAATTAAAGCTGTACAATACCCAGATTAAGAGTCAGTGTTGTTTCCTGCTTATTTTGTCTTACATATGCTATAGGTTGCAGTGAATAAATGAATAGGGTAAATGTGTAGGTTAACAGAACTCCTAAACAGCTATGCATGTGTGTAAATCAAGATTTGAAACAACATAATTCAATAAAGTGTAAAAGGAGATGTTGCGCTGATAATTTAATGTTTTCAAATTAAATGTTCAGTATTCCTGTAGTCACTGCTTGTGGGTTCTAATCCGAACCAGCCAACTGATAAATGCACAGTAGTCAATAATGTTTCACCATGTCATAAATAAATGCTGTGCAATACCCAGATTAAGAATCAGTGTTTTGTTCTGCTCATTCTCTCTGATATATGCTGTAGGTTGCAGTCAATAAATTAATAGGGTAATAGGTTTGATAACAGACCTACTGCACAGCTATGCAGCTGTGTAAATGCAATTTTTGACAACATGAATCAATAAAATTTAAAAGGAGATAGTGGTCTGAAAATGTATTTAAAATAAAACATAAATTCCTTTAGTCACTGCTTGTGGGTTCTAATCCCACATCAGCTAACTGAGAAATGTCCAGCTGTCAAGAGTAATCAGTGAACATAAACATACCTCTCAACCGTCACGATATTTGCGGAATGTAATGAATATTGCACCATATGTCTGGTCCTCTGATTTGCAGATATGGGACCTCACTTGAAATGCAATTTAATTGGCAAATCTGTTTTCAGAACACCTGGCTACTATTGTATGAGCACATTGTGTAATGTTCCCTGTTGTTGTGTCTGTGTACCACCATTATGTATGGCTTAGCCAATAATGTCCCATGCTAAGAGGTTGAGAGCTATGTATGTGGAATGTCATATATACAGTATAAGCAGTCAGTTTTCTCACACGTGAAATCTAACATATCTAGAAGTATGTAGTCGTAGTCCGTATAGTTATATTATCTGTGAAGTTACTAATGTTTCTTTTTCTTTCACTCCACCCATTCTTCTTTTTTATTTATTAAATATATTTATTATTATGATTTATTTATTTATTTTATTTTACATTTGTTGACAGGTTAGACTGGCTGGGTAGGTGCCCTTTGTCGGCAGTGACCTGGGGAGAAAAGCTCCATTAAGTACAAGTAAAAATAAAAATACAACAGTCAGTTATTAATATAACACAGCTTATTCTAACAAATAGAGTAAGCAATGAAAAAAAAATGAGTCACTCTAAAACAGTCTATACAGTACAATCACAACAGAAAAGTAGACTATTTACAGTCTTTACAATACAATTTGATTGAACAGTAGTTTAGAATAAAGGCTTTATAAAGTAAGGGAATGAAGTAAGATGTGAAGATTAGAGTAGGTGACGTGGAGGGGTTAGGAATTTGTATAAAGAGGAGAAGGATTGGATATAAGAGGCAGAGAGTAGAAGGGCTTGGAGGAGGGGGCTAGATTTGTATAGGGATGGCGAAAAGGAAAGTTAGAAATGCGATGAGACTGGAGGTAGAGAGTATAAAAACTTGTGGAGTAACAGAGGAGAAGGTATGTAAAGTAGAATAGTATGATAGATAGAAGAGGGAGAAAGATGGATAATATGTAGATATTTTATGGTGGCTGAGTACAGTGGCAGTACCAATGATTTTTGAGGTGGTATCTTAATGGTGATTTGAATACTTTTGTGTTGGTAAGGGACCATACTTCTTGAGGTAGTTTATCCCAGGACATGGATGGGTGATAGGTATACAGTTTACATCCAGTTTTAGTTATGGGTTTATAAATTTGTAGTAAGTTTTGATTAGAGCTTCTAAGTTGTCTGGAGGGAGAGTAATAAGAAATAAGTGAAGTAAATGTTAGGCAGAAAGAAGGCAAGTAAAGGATAGAGTGAATAATAGAGTTGTGAGTGCTCAAGATGGTGAGGTAGTTCTAATCAGTCCATTTGTTTTAGTGAGATGCAGTAATAGAATTTATAGTTTTGATTTGCTGCAAAACGTGCTATTTTATTATAGGAGGTTTTGAGCTTGGTCAGAAGGGTAGAGTCATGATTAGTAAGGATCTGGGAGCCATACATAAGACTGGGTAGGAGGTATGATTGAGAGAGTGTAATCCTGGCGTCAGAGGAAAGGATTTTTTTTTTTTTATCTGTAGAGTAGTCCTAGGTTTTGCTGGGCCTTTTTGATGCAGTTATTGATATGTATGTCAAACTTCAATTGGTCATCTATTGTTATTCGTAAGAGTTTGGTGCAGGATTCTACTTGCATGGAGGTGTTGTTAAGAGATAGTATGGAGAAAGTAGATTTGATATAGGATAGATTTTTTGGGAGAAACAGTAGCAGGTTTGTTTTTTTTTTTTGGATTGAGCATGAGTTGATTGTCAGTAAGCCAGGATTCTATTGAGTTAAAGGCAGTTTGGGTGGCAGAATGTAGATCAGAGATGGAGCTGGCAATTGCAGGGATGGTTGAGTCATCAGCATATTGAACTAGACAAGTCAAAGGGGAGGCAGAGTAGAGATTGTTAGTGAAAATATTGAAGAGTAAAGGCCCTAAAATAGAGCCTTGTTGAACACTCATTTGGACAGATAGAGGAGGTGAGAGTGCAGACTGCCATTTGACAGATTGGGTTCGATTGGAGAGGTATCTAGAGAACCATGAAACTGCTTCGGGTAAGAAAGTTAGTCCTTGTAACTTGTCTAAGAGGAGATGGTGAGATACAGTATCAAATGCTTTGGACATATCCAGAAATAGGCAAGAAACTAGCTTGTGGTTTTCCTTGGCAAGACAGACTGTGTGGAGAAAGGATAGAAGTGCTGTGGTACTCTATTATTCACTCTATCCTTTACTTGCCTTCTTTCTGCCTAACATGTCTAGGTCTGAACCAGTGTTGAGTAGGAGTTAGAAGGTTATGCCTAGTAAGATATTGCATGACCTGCTTGTGAATACATTTTTTAAGGACTTTGGAAAGAGGGGACAGGATAGCAATTGGACGGAAATCTGAGATATCAAAGGAGTTGCTGCCTTTGTGCATAGGAAGGGTATGAAACTGCTTCCATATGGCTGGGACTTTTTCTTCTGTGATAGAGTGATAAATTAGAATTGATAGTGGTAGGGCAATAGACTCTGATGCAAGTTGGAGAAAGTTAGGAGGTATTTTATCTGTAGATGGGGAGCAGAGTTTTAAGTTGGATAGCTGAGTCTTGATAAAGGAAGTTGGCACTGGTTTGAGGGAGAAGGAGTTGGAGGGAGGTGATGTTGAAGGAAGATTAGTGACAGGAGGATTTGAAATAGATGGTGTATTAGACTTTAATAGCTTGGATATGGAGTCAATAAAGTATGAGTTAAATAGGGAGGCAATTTTTGGTGAGGTTTTGTCTGGGGATGGGTTAGGGGGAGAGGGATTGACTGGGTGGAGTATCTGGTTAATTGAGTGCCAGAATTTTTTTGAGCTGGTTTTTACTGGGGTAATAGGGTTATAGTAAAATTCCTTTTTGTCTTTGTTTATATATCTCTTTGTTAAGTTCCTTTCTTCTCTGTATTTTTGCAGATCTTTAGGAAGTTTAGTTTGGGACCAGATTTTCCAAAGCTTGTCTCTATTTCATAAGCTTGAGAGTAGTTTTGAACAGCCAGGGTGAGACTGTAGATTTGATGCGTATAGTACGAGTGGGAGCTAGAGAGTCTAGTATGTCGAGAAAGATAGAGTTGAAGCAAAGGACAGCTTCATCTAAGGGGAGGTATTTTAGAACATTCCAGTTAACTTTAGAGAGGAGGGTGTTAAGAGTGTCAGGGTTAAAGGTTGAGAGTTTGCAACAGGTGATGTATCTGAGTGGCTTAGACAATTGGGGGGAGAACCTAGTGACCTTTACTGGAGAATGGTCACTTAAACAGTCTGGTAAAGTGTGGGGGTTGTGGTATTTCAAAGGTTGGGATACTAGTATCCAGTCTATTAGGGTATGAAAAGTATGAGAATTATTAGAATGGGTTGGGTGGGTGATAAGCTGAGAAAAGCCATATAAATTAATGTTAATTTTTGAGCTGTCATTAGTGATAGATAACCAGTTGATATTCATGTCCCCAAGGATAATACTTTCATTGTGATAGTTATGAGTGAAGTAGGAGAGAATATTTTCTAATATGGGGATGTTATCACCTGGGGGTATATAAACTGCAGCAATGGTAATGGAGGAATGATAATTAATTTTGAGATTTCCTATGATCAGTTATGCAGGTACAAAGGATGGGGTAGGTTTAGGTAGCAATATCAAGGTGAGATGGTTCTTATAAAGTATTGCTATGCCTCCTCCTTTTTGTTAGGGCGATCTAGCTGTAATATGTTATATCCTGGGGGAAGGATGTCATTATCTGGGATATGCAATTTTAACCAGATTTTGGTTAAGGAGACAATATCAGGATTATGATCAGTTATCCAGGCATGGAGTTCACAGATTTTGTTTAGTATACTCCGAGTGTTGATAGAGTAGAAGTAAATGTGTTTGGTATGAGGCGGAGGGGTGTTTGAAGTGGGGGAGGAGATAGGTCCAGGATTAGGGTGTATGTCACCAGATAGAAGAAGAGTTGCTACCAGATGAAAGAACTTTCTGAATGTTAGTTGTTAGTGGCAAAGTTTGGGCTTGCTTTGGGAAGTTGAAGGATAAGTAGGACTAATTTTTATTTTGGGAAGTGGAGTGTTAAGAGGAAGGATGGAAGAAGAAATGATAATAGAGAAATGAGCAGTATGAGAGACCGAAAAAGGGTTTGTGTGAGTTATTAAGATAGGGGATAACACATAGGACATTGACTGTAAGAGTAGGATGGGTAGTGTAATTTAGAAGGTAAGTTATGAGAGAGCAGGGTAGTATAGGGTAAATGAAAGGGAGTTAGGAGTAAAGATTGTGAAAGGAAATGTAGGCAAAGGGTATACGATGTGGACTACAAGGTTTTAGTATACGAGCTGAAAGGTAATGTTAGTAAAGGGGTTGAGTAGTAAGGACTAGTATACGGTTGGTTAGTGAAACAGGAAGGGGGGAGGTCTGGAGGGAAGGATGCAGGTGTGGATAGGTATAAAGGAAATGATATGGGGGTGGGTGGGGATGGAGGCGGGAGAAGAGCAAAGTGAGCCCGAGCGCAGTGAGGGCGAACGGAGTGGGGCAGCACCTTCTGGAGTGAGATCGCCTATGATGTGATATTATATTATTTGTAATTACCTCTTATGTTGCCTTATGTATAATTTAGTATTCCTTTCCTGTTAATAAATTTTCATTTATATTATTTATTAATGTGTTCATCATTATATTATTTTCAGTTTGTGTCCATTATTCATTATTGTTTTCTCTTTTCTTATTAATTACATTTGTTTTGGTTATGTTTATTTTACTTTATGTTTGTATTTAATTTACAACAGCTCAACAAGGTAACAAGGTAGGCTGGATCCCGGTGATCCACCTACCTTGGCTCCACCAGCAGAGGCACCAGGGCCCAGCATGTCTGGGCCGCAGCCTGGTAGCACCCCCTCTGTGCACACTGCACTACCTGGTCCATTGGGTAGTTCCACCCAACAAGCTGGAGTGGTCTCCCCTCTGGGATTAGAGCTGGAGGGGTTCTTTTTTCATCCAAAACCAACTGACAGGTATGGTGCATAGGCTTGTGCACCAAACTGTTGGTGCCTGCCTATGCCAGATGGACAGCATGCTGTCCATTCTGGTCGGGCAGTCTTGCCCCAGGTGCCAGCATTGACCACTGCCTCCACAGGGGCAGTGAAGGTGCAGTACTGACAGCCTCATGGGTGAGGACTTGAGTCACACTGTTATCATGTCTGATAATACCATCCCCAAGCAAGGTGTTCACCCCCCTCTTTTGTCACACACCAACCCTGTCTGCTGTCTTCTCTGTCTGCAAAAGCTTCCTCAACTTCCCAACTTACTTTCCCCACACATACCTATGTCCTTTCACCAACATTTCACTCTGTACTTAAAAGAAAAATGAGCACCTGTCCCCAAAAATAAATAAAAACATCCTATACAAAGCTCTCAATTTTTCACACGTGTCCACTGCACACACTTAATTTGGTCCAATTAGCTTGACAATGCATTTATGTTGTCATCACCCCTCTCTCTTGGAAGGACAGTCCAAATTCAGCTAATAAAGCTGTTAAAGTGCACAGTTGTTGCTGCTGAAGAAATGGATAGCTATGTTTCTTTCATACTCTCATCCTGCCCATACCTACCTGCCTTTCACTATGCCCCCCCCTGCTTGCACCCCATTTCACCAGTATCCTATCTCCACAATTTTTATTTTCTTTAAAACATTTTGGTCTGATGCTGTGCTATTTGCTATGCTAAATGGCAATAGATTGATATATGCATTTGCAAGCATAATAATGACATTCAGAAAGTACACTGGTGCCTTATTTTGAACTCAGTACCATTGCACCTAAAGGGCAGTGAATCAACCCACCAAGCCACACAGACAGCTAACTAGCACAACTATTTTAAGCAAAATATAGTAATTGTCATTTTTCCAGCATTGTGTTCACGTGATGCTGCGTATCATGCCATATCATGCATATCTGCTAACATTTAATGGAAAAATAATAGTTTAACCTGGTCTCTGGTAGAGAAATACATCACTATAAAGCCATACACATAATAATAGATGTAAGTGAGGTATGTAATAGCAGGTAAGTTTTCAATTATATCCTCAAAATGTAAAAATACAGCCAACACAGCAGTGACTCAGTAGTGCAATCTGATAACCATTTTGAAAACATTAATTTTTGGTCCACATGGTCTTGGGTTCAAATACAGCTGTATCTAACACTTAAAATACATGTATGTGTACATCATCGGTATAAATTCTGATATGTATGACTGTCTCATCACATATTTATCTACCCAAAGCAGTACAGATTGAATGTTTGCTTCTAAATAATGGAAGTCAAAGGCCTACAGATAGGACCACATTTAAATTATTCCTGTTATAACTCTAGAAAGTGCATAGAATGTCAGGTCATACATTAGTATGAATTCTCAGACAATCTTGAAGTGTGTAATTCAGATGAGGCCCAGTAATATCAGACTGCATCCCACAATGATTTGCTAGTGATAATATAGATAACCACAACTGCACAAGTAACATACATATATGGAGGTCATGCTTGAAGCAAGAGTTGCCAGCACACAGGTTTCAGATGACTACCATGACAAAACACATAACTTGGCAGTTATCTAGCTGGTTGACATAATGGTTAATGTAGCCCCTACCTTGTTCAAGGACACACCAAGCATGTTGCCTTCTACTCTGTTAATGACACCTTTGGCTAGCATACTTACCTTAAACACATACCTTAATTTCCAGTGGGATGGATAACTTCAATCAGGCTCTGGCTGTATTCCAAAGCTAGGACAGGTACCACAGTTACTCTTAAGTGCTGTTGTCCTGCACATTCTGCAGCTTCTCTAACTGTGCCTATTGCCTACACCAGCAGCATCAGCTTCAGGCCTGTAGCACACACATCTGCATGTAAAAAGTAGCTGCTACAAACATTCGCTCTGTGCTGACATAGTATTTTTACCACAGTAATTTCCACCCCAACATATGAGAAAGGGGATGGAATCTACATTGAGGCCTTATATGTTACTGAGTAGTTGCATGGGACTGGCTGATTATACTCCAAATCACCTGCCAATGAGAACCATATTAAAAAGGCAAACTCATAACTAGGGGAACCATTGTGTATGAGAGTTAGTTTGTATGGTTAACTCATTGACACAGTACTACTATAGCTGCATCTTTCAACAGAGGAGTATTTTACTCCATCAGGTATGTAACCATTTTGTTTCCAACATAGTGCATATTACTGTGGCTGCAGTGACTGTCAACACTGGCCATAGTCAAACAGTTGGTGAGTTTCCACATAGGTGGATAGATAGGGGTGCTGCCCCACCACCATCTGTTGCAGGTGTGTCATCACATGTCAATCAGCATATATTTAGGGCTGTCATGGTGGCACAGGCACATTTAGAAAGGAACTCCTGATGAATACTCAAGGTTATGGATGCAGCACAGTCTGACATCCATTACTACCTCCACTGGTGCTGCTGATAGCCTGGAATGGTTGACTGGCACAGTGAAAAGATGTTGGTCTGAGACAGATCGCACACTATCTGCCTTGGAACACATGCTGTCTGTGATTGAACTTCTGGTTGGAGTTGAGCATCGGCCTTGTAGACATAGGTCAGCAACCACATCTGCTGAGAGTCAACATGGCCATGCATAATCCCGCTCCCATAGTGGCAGTACATTCATTGCTCCAGAGAGGAGTGTGCTATCCACAACAAGATGTGGCAGGACATGGGCTCATGGTCCTGGATGTTCTCATTGAGAACACATGCCCAGTAAACAGCAGTCACCCTCAGGTAGTAGGACAGCATCTGACCTTAGGAATGGAGGTGCCAGTGCAACTCCTAGCAGAGCCAATCCACGTGTTCAGGGGCAGAGATGATGAACTGTCAGCTCTACCATGCACAGCTCACAGCTGTTCAACATACAGACAGATAGGGCTTGCACTGAGCTTGGATATGTTCATGCAGACACTCAGATACCACTGTCACATTCAGGTCACTACAGACACATACGCCACATTTCCATGGTCCATCTTGCCTGCTTGTCTTCCTGACTCACACACATGCTTGCCAACCTACTGGTTCAGCCTAGGCCTCCTGCACCCCCACACAACACTCAGTGCTACCTTTACTGGTCATTTACATACATTATACACTGTCATTTATAATGAGTATACCATAATAATGTGTGTACATTATGATGGATGCTGTTGTAATGGCTGTGCAGTTACACAATGACAGGTGTCTCATGGAAATGTTTATGTTTCACTTTCAGGATTGCGTAGGATGCACCTATGGGTAAACATCTACAATCAACCCATCAAGGTCAGAGCACAGGATTGAATGTCAGCACAGAAGAAAAATGTCATCAGAAAGGTAAAACAGTATAGGTTCATGGGTTCATAGGTTCATATGTGTTTAATAGGCTAACAAACACAAGGGCTTATTTCAGCCTAGCCATGCATCCCTATGCTCTGTCAAAGTCTCATACCCTTGATAAGTGCAAGCAGGGTTTTAAGCTGAAGGATCTACAAGCTAGGGCATGGAGGTGAATCATCTACAGTTTCCCCATGTCCATTAGAGACATTGGTCTTAAACCAGGCATGATTGTCCTGTTCCCCATCCAATTGTGTATCTTGCACTTGATATGCATTAGAGCAGAACTCTGCTTCAAATGGATGAGGAGCCTGTTCCATATAGGGTGTAGTTTCTGGGTTGCATTCCTGTGTCTTCTGCATGTCCTATTTATACCACAGACAAGGTGTAGGTCTGTAGAACAGGTAATTCTGGTTCTAGTTGTTTCATGGATATGCAGGAGGTCCACAGTGGGGTCTGATACCATCCTATATGGCAGGCATACACCTGCCCTCCCAATTGTGTGGGAGACAGAATACATGGAGAGTGCATTGACGTGGTCTGCTTAGGACAAGTTACATACACCATGTAGTGGTTTAGTGAGGAACATCTGTGAATGTTACAGTTTTCAGATATGCCTGGCTAGTTACATACCAAATGTGGCATTGCACTCAATGATAGGTCTGATGAATGCCAAATACAGTGGAACAATGGCTTCCTTATATTTACATGAGATATCTTATAGGTTGCACAACATAAAATGAATTCCACAGTATTAGAGATGCATGACAGTCAAAGTCTAGAACACTGTCTATGTGTCCATAAGTCCCTGACTACTGGGTCAACTGTTGGACATGTGCTGTCAATACAATAATTACCAGGGGTGGATGATTTCCCAAGTATTGCGCATTTCTTGGCATTTAGTGTTAGTCCATGCTCTGAGAGCAACTGTATATCTGTGTCAGCCACTCCTGGATAATATTTGTGTCAGTGTGGGATTCAATGACAGCTCCTAATTTGCAATCATCAGAAATTTTAATCAGCCAGAGACCATTGATAGTGGAGGTGACTGCAGAGAAGTAAATGCCTAAAAGGAGTAGTTTGAGGACTGATATTTGAGGGACCCCACTAGTGACTGGCCTCATTGTAGAGGTGGACTCCCCAAAGCTAACTTCCTGGGTCCTGTATGTCAGCCACTTAGCTATCCACCAGCTGACATACTAATTTGTACCTGACCTCTTGAGTTTGTCAACAATGCCTGACTGGGTTATAGTGTCAAATGCCTTGTCAGGCCATGGTATGTGGTGTGAATCATTTTCCTTCATCCTTTTGGTTTGGTTACCTTCTCAAATAGGTCCACCAAGTAGGGTAGGCATGATCTGCCCTTGATGAAACTAAACTGGGTTTGGTCCAGTGTCTGTAGGTGTACTACATCTCTATTGATAATTTCCAGGATAATTTTTTCATGGCTTTACATACCAGACTACTGAGACTTCTGGGTCTGTAGTCTCCAGGGTCTGTAGATGGCCCACCTTTGTGCAGAGGGATGACTGTTGCTGTTCTCCATTCATGAAGTACAATGCCTGTTTGGTGGCTACAGTGACGTACTAAATCCAGAGGCCCTGGAAGGTCATGTTTCTTGCTATAGAGAAGGCATGCTGGGATATTGTCTGGGCCCATTGATGCAGTGTACTTGGTCTTTGAGAGCATTAAGGACCTGCTCCCAAGTGATAGTAGGGATACTTATATCTGATGGTATTTCCTGAGGGAAGGTTGAGGGGGAGAGAGGGGTAATGTTGGGGCCCAATTTAAGAGCCAGGAGGTTTACTATATCATCCGCCTCATTATAGGTGGTTCTAATTGCAATAAATATTCACACAATTGTGTCTTACCTTTGCAGATGCGGACATAGCTAAAGTATACTTTGTGGTTTCCTTGACCTGGGAGTCTGAACTTGCATCAAATCTGGCTGTGGTAGACTTCATTTGTCCTCTGATTTATTTATTTACTTTGAGAGTGTTTTTATCCTGCTATGTTCTGCACCTCTAAGTTTTGCAATGAGTTTCTTCCTTCTGTTATACAGCTTATTGACTCTGTGATTCCATCAGAGTGGCTTCATTTTGAGTTAGGTCTGTACTTCTCCCTGATGGGTATGGTTGCCTCTATGCAGCTAGTAACATGCTTGTACAGGGCTTCTGTGAATATGTTTGCATAGGCTGCATTGTTCTCATTGTTTATGGGGACTTGAGATTTGGACAGTGAATTACCTAATAGCTGGAGGGCAGCCCTGCAGTAGTTTCTGAATATTCCATGTGTAGATGGGGGTCCATGGATTATTTTTACTTCAAAGAAGACTATTTGTGATTGGACCTTACCAGTGAAAACATTACAGTAAGGGGTGTGCATAACTCTGCCATATTGCCAAGGCCCACACCCAGTTGCTCCCCTGGTTTATGTACTGGCTATCTGGTCCGGGGAGTTATTGTTTACAAAAATCCAGGAATCTCTGTGCCTGTATGTTCGGTGTCATATAGGATTCCCACTTAATAGTTGGATACTACAAGTCACCCATGCATATGGTATTGTGTTGGATGGCTTGGGTTTCCAATAAGATTAAATATATAATATGGGTTTCCTGATCCATATAGGGGAGCCTATATCTTCCATGGATGTAGTACTGGATTTTTGCCTGTTGTGATTTGAACCAGGCACAGCTCAAGTGCATTGCCCTGTTTAACCAGCCTTGAGGTATCTTTAGTTTGACGTACATAGAGACACCTCCACCTTCAGTCCCTGCATGTGAAGTACATGATCTAATTGTGTGGAAGGCATAATAACCTTGCACTGTTGCTGTGCTCTCTGTGGCTTTAAGTCATGTGTCAGTGACTATGCAGGCATCTTCCAAGAGCTCAAATAGTATCTGTAAATATAGTCTAGGGATGTCACAGCTCATGTACTCCCACATGGACTATGACTGGGTCATACCATGGGATCATAGGAAATTAGTGGGCTAATGGACCTAGGGCCCTTACAAGCTTAGCCAAGTTCTACACTTATTTCCGCAATCAGCTATAATTGCCCCTGTTGAAGAAGGGCACAGGTGGAGCACCCCAGGGTGAATTTACGGTTACACATCCAATCGTCCAGACTGCGGTTGAAGAGGACCAAAGTGGTGCTCTGCTTGACATGAAGTATTCGCCAATTCCAAAGGTGTGGTAACTTCTGGGAGTCAAATATGACTCTCCAGCATGTTGTATTACTGTCACATACCAGATTAACTTGCATAGAGTGAGTAACCCATGTACCATTTGATTTGCAGATATGCAGCATTTCCAATAAAGCCTGGTCACAGATTGCCTTACATAGATCTCCTCTGAGTAGTCTGCATGAAATGGAATAAAAAGACAGTGATTTCAGATGATCCACATAAGACAGATATGGAAAACCTTGAGTTATCCTTGTGAGGAACCTTTGTGGCAGGTGCTTGCAAAGGTGCATACCAAATGGGACATTTTATTCCATTACTGGCCTGTTGAGGGGAGAGTACAGACAGGTTATAATTATTTTTATTCTTCTGGGTGCAATGGCCTTACTTATGAGATGAGCAATATAGAATGCCCTGTTTACCACTGTGGAGACATGTTGATCAAGTGTAAGGTTACTGACAACCTGTGTGACCAGCTGTCTCACCAGTGAGTGCATACGTAGTGTTTATTTATTGATATGTAAGTGTGCAGGAACATCTCACTTACTGAGAGGGATGTTAATACAGTTTTGTTGCATTGAGGTTAAGGCCATGGATTTGGCATCAATTGTTTGTGTTTGTAAGACCCTCTTTTAGGATGCTGTCATCATCTGGAGCTTCTATGACTGCTCCCAGTTTGCAGTCATCAGCAAAATTTGTCAGCCACAGACCTTTAATTTTAGCTTGTACTTTGGAGACCTACATTCCAAACAGTAGATTTGCCAGGACAGATTCCTGTGGAACAACACTGGTTACAGGTGTGCTGTTGGAGATGGATTCCACAATTTTCACTCTATGGGTTCTATCAGTGAGCCAGTTAGTGACCCATCTAATGATATAAGGGCTGATACCTAACTGGGTGACTTTGTCCATCATGCCTGAGTAGGGGATAGTGTCAAACACCTTGACTACATCTAGGTAGGCTGTATGCACAGATTTCCCCTTGTCTAGGTCCTTAGTGACTGTCTCAAAGAAGTCCACAATGTTTCACAGGCATTATTTCTGTTCAACAAATCAAAACTAACTAGGGGTGGCTGTTTGCAGCATACCTATATCTTTGTTGATAAGGTCCATGATGATTCACTCCATGGTCTTGCAAATAAGGTAGTCAGGTTAATAGCTCTATATTTTCTGGGGTCAATGGAAGCACCGCCTTTGCACAAGGGAATAATGGTGGCCATTTTCCATACATCTGTGACAAAGCCAGTGTTTAGACTATGTTTGAAAAGAGTACCCAATGGTATTGCTAATTCTTGTTGGAGGTCATGTAGGATGCAGCCTGAGATGTTATCAGATCACATAGATGCTATGTGTTTGGCCTTAGAGAGGGGGTTTATGACTTGCTCTTTAGAGATACAAGGTAAGGGACAGGTGTATGTATGCCATGGGTTACATGTGGCGGGCACAGGGGGGTGAGGTAGTCACAGAACCTATCATTTGGCAGGTGAGCTATGTCCCCAGGCTCAGTATTTGTGCTATAATTAACTACCAGTTTGGCACAGATATGACCCTGTCCTTTTAGGTGACAGATGTAACTAAATAACACTTTTTGGTTGTCCTTTGTGGAGGAAGCTAATTTGAATCCATAGTTTGCTTGTGACGACTTTACAAGAGCTCTTACTGGCTTGTTTAAACTGAGTGAGGAAGTGTTTTCCATTTTAGGACTCACTTCCTCTTAGTCTTAGAAAGCTATTCTTCCTATTATTGTAAAGTCTGTTAATGGCAGTTGTCCACCAGGAAGGTTTACTTTTCCTTGCAGAGCTTGTTTTGGTCCTACCAGGTATAGCCGAGGCAATGCAGTTAAACAGGTATTTGTATGACACACTGGTGTAGACCTGGCCATAGCTGCCAGTTCCATTTGAGGGGAGTGGTGCAGTACAACTATTTATACCATTCCATAAGAGGTAATTATGTGATTTGGAGAAGTGTTTTAGTTTATTTGATGGTTGTGGGGTGGGCATGTGATACTTAGTTCACATGTGACTGACTTGTGGACAGATCTCCCTAGGGAAGACCTCATAGTGGGGGTGCTAGAGTGGCACCCCATATTACTAAGCACTATATCCAAGATGTTGCACCCCTTGTGGGAGCGTCAACCAGCAGGTCCAGTGCATTGGAATGAATAAAGTCTAGGAACCTTTGGGCAAGTGAATTACACCACAAGTAGTTTACACAGTCAATGGATGGGTATTTAAAGTCAGCCAAAGCCAGAGTGTTTGGATGTATGCTGATAGACTCAAGTACATCCAAATAGGCAGAGTGGTTGTTCTGATTCACAGTGGGGCTCATGTAGCTGGCAATGACTTGAATAGGTGTCCTACAGGCAGTTAATTACACCTGAAGTATCCCCAGGAAATCCTACTGTGTAACCGGTCTGGATGTGTATTTACCAGTAATGATTATGGAAACACTGCCTCCTTAAACTTTCACACCTTCAGTTTGTGGTCTGAATATTTGAAAGGAGGTGTAGGCCAATATGGTTGGGGTGCTCCCCACAGCCATGAACCAGGTCAGTGTGACTGCACAAATGTGTAAATCTTCCAAGGTGAGGACTGCTTCCAGTGAGGGCAGTTTCATGCTAATACACCTAGCATTTAGCAGCATAAGTCTGAGGTTGTTGTAATATGGAGTTTTCATGTCTGGGATTTTGCCCTTGAGACACTGCCTAAAAAGGTCACTATGGGTGTGGTAAGAGTTCTGCCCAGTAGACGAAATCCCAAGGGTGACAGATGAAGACCATGTCTAGCAAAGCATCAGGGTCTGCTATCATGTCATCAAGCAGGTCAAGCAGAGACCTCCAAAGCAGACACCCAAGCAGCCGCTACCCCAAAACAAAACACGTGCAACACATATCTCACAAAGCCAGTGTGCCAAACAGTCACAGCCGTTAAGACTAAACAACACACCTAATACACTTGTAATAGGTGACTCTATCATCAGGCACACTGACGTCCCGCTCACCAGGCTGAACAAGGAGAGGGTCACGGTGCGCATCCTGTCAGGCGCTAGGATCCGCCACATAACACAAGCACTCAGGTCACTCCAAGGCAAGTACAAATATGACTCAGTCATTGTCCATGCTGGTGTGAATGACCTGAGACGTACCTCCCTGGACTACATGAAAAGAGACATAAAGGAGCTCTCTGAGCATGTAGCCCAGGCCGGTATGACCCTGACCTTGAGTAGCATCTTACCCTCACCAAGAATGATGCCACAATATGAAGACAAGATGATCAATTCCAACAATTGGATTAAGTACTGGTGTCATTCAAAGGGGATCCAATGCCTGTCAGCTTGGGATGATATGCTCAACAAGCCATGATGCTTCGCTAGGGACAGCTTGCACCTGCCACCCCTGGGCTTTCGGATATTGGCAAAGGCTCTTGCTACCCCCCCATAGGCAAGGCTCAAAAGACAAACCCACCTCCATAGGTATCACAAGGGATAAGAAACTAAGAGTAATGCTACTCAACGCCAGAAGTCTAAACCTCAAGATGCACGCACTCAAAACTCTCCTTAGCATGGAGAACATCGATATCTGTGCAGTAACAGAAACCTGGTTCAGGGCTCCCGAGAGCACCCCAGTACTACCAGGTTATACCTCATACCATGCTTTTCGGCCACAAAACTTGGACTGAACCACAAAAGGAGGGGGAGTATCGATATTCATCAAAGATACCCACACCTCCAGGTTGGTGGCAAAGCACGAAGCATCAGAGACTATCCATGTGCAACTAACAGTGGGTAAAACTGCCTTCCAGTTTATAGCCTGCTACAGACCTCCCTCCCAAACCCAGGAACCCCACTCGGCCTTCCTGAGAACACTGGAAAATATGAAGGTCTCTCCAAACACCATTATATTGGGCGACTTCAACTACCCAAACATAGACTGGGAGCATTACTCTAGCTCCAACACCCTAGCCCAAAGGTTCCTAGAATTTATAAACTCAAATGCTATGGAACAACTTGTTATGACTCCCACAAGAGGGGAAAACATACTGGACCTGATCATCACCAACATGGGGACTCTATGCTCCAGACCAGAAGTGTATCCCTCACTGGTAAGATCAGACCATAAACTAATCTCACTGGATATTCACATCCCAACCCCATCCCCTGCCCAGAAAACCACAGTGAAAAACTTCTCTAAAGCAAATTTCACACACCTCAAAACTGAGGTGGAATCCTTTAAAGCCCCCGGGCCTGTGGAAAATATGGCCCAGACTGCAGAATCCTTTATAAATGCATTCTATGAACACCTTCAGGAATGCATGGATCATGC
Source organism: Protopterus annectens (assembly GCF_019279795.1). NCBI lineage: Eukaryota > Metazoa > Chordata > Ceratodontiformes > Protopteridae > Protopterus > Protopterus annectens. The sequence continues at coordinate 1,684,305,745 of NC_056733.1, forward strand.
GATCCCAAATAAAACCAAGACCCAATCCTCCAAAGGCAGACGTCCTGTCTGGTGGACCCCAGCCATAAACAAACTATACAATAGAAGGAGGAAGCTACTAAATGACAGAGCAAAATCCCAAAAAGGGAAGGCATCACTGATCAGTATTAGCAAAAAACTACGGGCACACATAAAATTGTCTAAGGCAAGCTTCGAGCGCACTAAGGATAATCACAAGGCTTTCTTTAGTTATGTTAGGAACCTGGGTGGTAATTCCCAGATATGCTCAGAATTAGTCCAAAATGACAAAAAATACACCGAACCCACAGACATTGCCAAGATCCTAGCTGACAGGTTCAGCACAAAATCCCCCGCCTCCCCACGAAAAGGGGAAATAACTATCCCAGCAGAGAGCTGCCCCTGACATCTCAGATGCTCAGGTAAGAGCCGCCCTCTCCAAAGCAAAAAACACAGCATCAATGGGACCAGAAGGTGTCCCGGGCTGCGTCCTACATGAACTCCAAGAAGAGCTAAACCCAAACATAAAAGTACTGTTCAATCTCAGCCTTTCTACAGGATATGTGCCCAAAGAGTGGCGTACAGCAACAGTGGTCCCTCTCCATAAAGGTGGTGCCTCAACGGATCCTGGAAACTATCGCCCAATAAGCCTGACTAGCTTGGTCTGCAAAGCTATGGAAAGGATCATCATGGACCTCATAAATAAAGATATTGGTGACCTACAAACACTGGATCCTACCCAGTTCGGCTTTGTTAAGGGCAGATCCTGCCTCTTAAACCTGGTTGATTTCTTTGAAACAGTCACCAAGGCCATTGACGAGGGGAAGGTGGTCCACACAGCCTACCTGGACTTCGCAAAAGCCTTCGATACAATACTCCACTCGGGCATTATAGATAAGCTCACCAGCTTAAATATAAACCCCTATGTCACTAGATGGATTGCAAACTGGCTCAAGGACAGAACCCACATGGTTAGAATTGCTGGAGCCATTTCAGACTCCAAACCAGTTACAAGTGGTGTCCCACAAGGCTCAGTCCTGGGACCTCTCTTGTTCGGTATATATTTCTCGGAGGTACAGGCCAACATGGAAGGACTGTGGCTGACCAAGTTCGTAGATGACTGCAAACTGGGCACTATAATCGACTCTCCAGCTGACACAAGCATCCTCCAAAAGGGCCTCATAGAAACAGACAACTGGTGCCAGAGCCATGGCCTCAAGCTAAATGCCAAAAAGTGTATAGTCATCCCCTTTGGCAAAAACAAAGTGCCCACAAATTACCACATAGGTGGTAATCCATTAAGTACAGAAGAAGTAATTAGGGACCTGGGGACCCAAGTTGATAGCAGTCTCTCATTTGACAACCACATGGCCAAAGTGGTTAGAAAAACATTTTATATAGCCCACCTAATCATGAAGGGATTCACATCTAGATCAGGGGAGGTCATCGTGCCTCTTTACTCATCCCTCATCAGGCCCATAATTGAGTACAATGCCCTTTGGGATGTACCTTACCAGACACCTGCAGCAACTGGAAAGACCCCAAAAGTACCTCACCAAGAGGATCAAAGGGCTCAAACAGATGCCATATGCTGCCCGGTTAAAGAAACTCCAGCTCTACTCAGCGGCATACCACCTGTTCAGAGGCGATCTGTGCCTGATGTATAAAGCCATGTCCAACCCAGAATTAATGGACATGCTGCACCTCAGAAAATCCAAATCCCATCGAGCTACGCGCTCGAGAGACTTGAACCTCAGCACTGAAATAAATAGGACATGCTGGAGGGACAGATTCATAACCCAGATGCTCCCTTTACTCTGGAATAAAATCCCAGTCCAGGTCAGGCAGAGTCCCTCATTGACTCTCTTCAAGAGGAATCTTGATGAGTGGATGGGAGATCGTAGGTTTACCCCGGCTATCACTTCTGTGTCACTGTTAGACAGAGGCACAGTATACTAACCTCGAAAAAGGGCATAGCAAAATAAATTTAAAATGGGTGGCGAAAGCCAAACACATTCTTGCTAGGCTTATAAATGCCCTAGGGCAGAAAGCCTAGTATGAACCTATGAACCTATGAACCCAGGCTGACAGATACTGTATCACTTTAGAATGACACCAGAAACTGAAGTAATTATTGAGGTGAATTTTTTTATGTTTGTATTGTGGCATCATCCTAGGTGAAGGGAAAATAATGTTTAAGGCTAGGGGCATACCTGCCTGAGACACATAGTCCAACAGTCAAAGCAAACATAAGTTCAGTCACGTCTCTCTACATATAGTCCAGAGAGGTACATCTCAAGTCATTCACATCAACATGGACTATGACAGAGTTGCAATGGTACGTATTTTGGGACACATGAGTGCATGTGTGATATGGCAGATCATGTCACCTGACAAACAGCTGAGACTGTCCACCTCCTTATCCAGCCTGGTGAGAGGGACAGCTGTGTGTCTCACAATGGAATCCCATATGACTAATATATTTGTTTTATGGTTTTGTCTTAAGGGCTTGAAAGGTGAGGCACTGCAGTGAAAACTGTCATGTGTGTTGCATTCTGCAGTGGACATATTTGAAGCATGCTTATGTTTGTGTTTGGGAGGTGTCTGCTGTTAATGTATGTTTCTTGTGATGACCTCTGCATATGTAGGTATGTGTGATGTGGGTTTGGGTGAAGTGGGAGGTGAGGTGTGCATGGTGACATCCTGCTCATTATCATATGTACTGACTGGTGTGTAAAAGAGCATGTATTCCAGGTTGCTAATATACTGGTATCTCTAACATGTTGAGTTTGTGTTACTTGTGGGCCAATGACATGAGCATGTACATAATGTGGCAGATCAAACCCCTTGATAAGCAAGTGTCTGTGCATTTCCCACAAGGGAAATTCAAGTCTAAAGCATCTGTCCTATGGGGATCATCTGAAATCACTGTAACTTTAGTGTGTGTCATACAGACTACTCATAGGTAACCTCTGCCTTGCATAAAGGCAATCTATGACTCTGCTTTATTGGAAATGTTGCATATCCATAAGCCAAATGGTACATGGATTACTCGCTGTAAAGATCATAACCTGGTATGTGACATAAATAAAACCTGCTGGAGGGAGAGATTTGTCTACCAGAGTTTAACACACCTTTGGAACAGACTCCCACTTCTTGTCAAACAGCACCTCAATGGCCCTCTTCAGATGCAATCTGTACAATTGGATGGGTGACCCTAATTTCACCACAGGGGTTCCACCTGTGTCCCTCTTGGACAGGGGCAATAAGTGCTCTCCCTATAGATAAAGGTAAAAACTTGGCTAGGATCGTAAAGGGCAATTAGCCTAGTAAATTCCAATGATCGTCTGATCCTATAGGTTTAATGTAAAATGCTCTGCCTAACATCCGCACACATCAACTTTGCTGCAGTGAGAACAGTACCACTACCTATTTATGCTTACATAACACTGCATAGCATGCACACACTCTGAGTTGGCTGGAGTAAGATTAGAACTCCTACCAATCTTGTCTTACATGCTACAGATCGCAGTATTTAATGCATGCACCACAGTTTAAACCTAGCATCAAAATAGCTTTAGGTATTCTTATGGTAGATGACATTAGCAGGCCTTGGGGAGGATAGGAGTTTAGAGGCCTGCAACACCTACTAGGCCCAAAACAGTAAAAATCCCAGCCTGTTTGTAAATCAGTGTGGGATTTATATTTGCTTTTCAGGAAGATGCACATACGCACACAAACACAAGTGGGTTGTAGAGAGATTAAAACCCATTCTTATCAAGTCGTACACACTACAAATCATAGTACTTAATGCACATGCCATGGCTTAAGTCTGACATTAACATGGCTTTAGGTACTTTTATAGTAGATGACATCAGCAGGCCTTGTGGAGGACAAGAGTTTGGGGGCCTCCATCAACTGCAAGAGTCAAAAAGTGCAAAACAATGCTAGTTTGGAAGTCAGTGTGGGACTCACATTGGTTTTGTAGGAAGATGGACATACACACCTAAACACACCAAGTGGGGTGGAATGAAAGTAAAACCCCTACTTCTCTAGTCTTACACACTACAGATCATAGTACTTAATGCATGTTCCACAGCTCATGTCTGACAATAAAATGGCTTTAGGTAATCTTATAGTAGATAACATCAGTAGGTCTTGTGGAAGACAAGAGTTTGGAAGCCTGCATCAACTCCAAGAGCCAAAAAGTGCACAATAATGCTAGTTTGGAAGTATTCACACTTGGCTGGGGATACATAGACACACACACACACACACACACACACACACACACACACACACACACACACACACACACACACACACACACACACACACACACACACACACACACACAAACACATATTTACACACCAAGTGGGCTGGAATGAGATTAGAACTACTACCTATCTAGTCTTACACATTACAGATCACAATACTTAACACACACACACAATGGCTCAAGTCTGTTTTGCAAATGACTGCAGATGAAGTCTTCCTAGAGAACATAAACAAGCCCTGTGTTGAACAGCTTGGGAGGCCTGCAGAGTCACATTGTTTCCTACTGTTAACTGCAGTTAGTAGCCTAACAGTTAATAGCCCAGCTGTGTGACAACGCTACCTGTTTTGAGCATGTGAATGTTTACATCGGGATGGACAAGCCTGTGGCAAAACTAAATTAGCCCTGTCAATGAGTGTGCACACAACATTATACATTACACAACTTGTTCAGTTGTGGATGTATGTGTGGTGAAATCCATCAGAATTAGGGGGCTATAGTGAATGTAGGTGTTGTTGCTGCCATAGATACAAACATATGGCTTCACAATATATGTATGTATTCATATACAAGATTTCTACATACTGTCTTAGGGAGATGTGGTATGACTCAACACTGTCCAGAAGTTTGCAGCAAGTGCACAGGTTTATAGTTATGTGTGTTTCACACTAAATTGTGGTTTGCTGTCAAATTTGGTATCATTTACACATTATGTGAGAGAACACTGCTAGAAGTCTGAATTTAAGATTTTCCAGTAGTCCTCCAATTGCAACACATTATTCTAAGCACTTCCACATTTTTGCAAGTGCATTATATAATTCTGACCCCTTCCCTTGGTCCTTTGTACAACAGTATAAGTGTTATAGTGCAGCTTTACTCTCCATGATCTGGGAATTAGGGCAACACACACACACACACACACACACACACACGCACACACACACACACACACACACACATATATATACACACACACATATATATGTATATAAATATTATATATATATATATATATATATATATATATATATATATATATATATATATATATATATATATATATATATATACATATATATATAGATAGATAGATAGATATAGATATATAGATACATTTTTAAACAAAATTGCATGAGGAGCAATGGATTTGCACTCTGCTTAACTAAGTGTATGGGCATGAGCAGTGGCATTTTTGGGTTATTTTCACTTTGTTAAGTTGTGTGCAAATGAGAGGTGCACTGCTTACATCAGAGACCTTCTGTCCATAAACTGACTCCAGCCCATACCTAGCTGTACTCCAGGCCAGGATTACGATATGATTAGAAAAACTCCAAGATGGATCTACCTATATACTCAGGTCTATAAATTAATCTACAATTTCAATCACTGTATGGTGTATTTAATATTCACCTTTCAAGTTATGTCTTCCAAATCTCATATGCATAATTTTGATGTATTTATCAGTGCATTATGCTCCTGTGCCCAAATGGTCAATTTAGTCAAGTTATTTTACAGAGACATGTAATCATACATCTGTAACACATGTAATCAGTATACCCAATTTCAGGTCATCTGCATACAGACTGTAGAACTCAGATGAAAATGGTAGGTCTAAAGACAAATCTAAACTTGTTTGGGCATAGGACAGAGTCCAGTGGGACACTCTGTAACCAAGAGTTTCACTTCTCCAGTTCTTATATGATACTTGCCATGTCCTATATGTAAGCCATGCAGCTAGCCATCTTATTAAGAGTTCATCAGTAGCTAGTTGTTCTACTTTACTGAACAGTGTTTTGTTTGTGGCCCTGTCAAATATATATAAATTACATCACAGCACAAGTTTATAGCTGTTATTATATCATTATAGTACATCATGTTACAGGTGGTACTAGATCTATTTTCAACATATGCATATAGATATATGGTTCCAAGCCCCAGCCTTTACAATCCTGATAATAACGTATCCGATATTACCTAAGGCTTTTTAAATAGGTCAAAGGTATACAGAGCAGATGCAAATGTGTACTTAATAAGTGAAATAAGTTAATACTAGTATAACACACACAAAACCAGTCTGTAAAATAATACTTTCTACTACTTCACATGTAAAATACCTGGACATTTGATAATTAGAACCCTGAACATTATCATGCAAGCTATCTGTTTTAATCCCTTGAGCCACAGAAGCTGTTTGGCAGCCAGTGGATCATTCATCACACCATCACCTGCGTGAATATATACTTTGCTATTCTCAGTTAACTAACACATAAAATGTAAGTTCAAATTGTACATTGCTGTCCTGATGCTGTGTGGCAAACTAACTGTGTGAAATGCTCATACAGCATAGACAATTTAGTGTTATGGCAATTACAAGAGGACATTGCTAGTTTGAGGTGTGGAGAACAAAAGCCCATGTTCTGCTAGGACACACACTAGTCTGACTATCATTTTACCTCACTTTCTAACATGTCCCTTGAAAGATGTACCAGTAATCTGTTGCAGTAGGACTGCATGAATATTCCATGCATGAGGACTACTGAATACAAATGGTGACATGTTAGTGGAATAGGCATTTGTAGTCCCATGTGAATGTGACTTCTGTACAAATAGCCAAGTATAGTTGTCTGTATAAAGTATGCTGTCCATAGCTACAATGAAATAACATTACAATCCACTATACTACTGTGTAGGTTATGGGCTTACCTTGCAAGTAAAACAGTTGACACAACTGTAGTTCAGGGCTGACTCTGTCTGATGCAAATAGCATACAGTCAACACATGGATAGGTACAGGATGTGTGATTTGGCTGGTATAATTTTTAATATCTGTATGTGAGTAGGAGTAAGGTGTTAGTCCCTAGGGTCCTAGCTTGTCAGTGAATGTGCTATGCATCGTCTCTTAGCCAAAGCCAGGGCATACTGAGCATGCCTACATCTGCCTATAGGGACATCAGCAGGGAAGTTCCTCCTCTGAGTCCTCCTGTGACTGTGGTGACCTAGGCACTGGTGGGGGGGCTGTGTATCCCTTCTCTTTGCTGATCCTCCTGCAGCTGTTTCTGCAGGATCAGATTGTGTAGCATAGCACATACTGTGAATATATGTGCACATGTGGCTGGAGTATTTTGCAGGGCTCCACCAGATATATCGAGGCACTGGAACTGTGACCTCAGAAGCCCAAACTCATGCGCTATGATGCTCCTAGTTTGTGAGTGTGCCTCATTATAGCATTCTTCCATGGGTGAGTGGGCATTTCTGATGGGTGTCATCATCCACGGCTCCAAGGCATATCCAGCATCCCCCAGGAAATGGCCCTGTGGGATGTCCCCCCTAGTAGACACCCAGTACAGCTGTGATGTGTGCCAGATATGAGAGTTGTGATAACTGCCAGGGTTGCCAGCACACACATTTATGATAATTCCCTGGACATTGTACAGGACTTGGCAGTTGATGAAGTGGTATCCCTTGTAGTTAATGCAGAGTCCACTCTGCTCACCCAGGTGGTGCCTTGATGTATATATGAGTGCAATCTATGGCACCCAGTACTACAGCATAGTGTGCTACATGGTAAAAATGTTGCATATTACTGGCCCTCACCTCAGGGTCAAGGGGGAAAAGGCATGTGCTCACTGGTATGTGGGAGCATAGCATCCAGAAATTGGTGGAGTATCCTGGATGCAGAAGCCTCTGACACCACCATCATGTCCCCAGCTGGTCTTTGAAAAGTACCTGTAGTTAGTATCCTAAGGGCTACACATACCTTAATTTCCACTGGGATGATTTCCCCTCTGCTAGCTTTGGCTTTGAGTTGAGGGTGTCAGAGTTCACTGAGCTCTTGTAATATGTCCCTGTCCACCCTGTAGCACTCTACAAATTCCAGCAAATGTAGCTCCTAGAAGGCTACTCTGGGCCTGAGCTCTTTTCTCCTTCTCGGCATATGCCTATTGTTAGCAGCACCAACAGCATTGAATTCAGCCTCTAGTACATACAGATGTAGAATAGCTGCAGCAGCCACTAGCATTATCTCCCACTTTGTGCAGCATAGCTTAAACAAAAGTATATATTATTAATTGAATACATCTGGTTTTAATTGATAGTTGCCTACATCATCACTGTGACATGGGTCATCTGGTCATGCAAATACAATAAGCTATGCAGTGCACTGTGCAAAGACATGCACTGAGCACTAAAAAATCCTAAAAAGTAACAGGACACACTCCCCTGATGTCATCCACATACGGTGGGAATATCAACACTATTTAGGAGCCTACACAAAGTGGATATGTGGACACAGTTGCTCCTTTCAGCGATTTGACAAATGCACCTCATTTGTATACATATTCATGCTGACAGCCTGGAACCTACATGATTCATAGCCATGTAAGGTGGCTAACAGCATGAATGCACCATTGTACAGTCCCAATGCAAGGTCCTACAGTACATTTGTATAAACTTCATTATAGATGTTATTTTGCATTTTTTTTTTTTAATTTTTCTGTTAAGCATCTTTGCACAATGGGTGCATAGTGCAAACATGCAGAAATTATTTAAAAAATATATTATCAATTTTACATGTAAGGCTGCGGTGGTGGTGCTGCGGTAGCGTTGTCGCCTCACAGTTAGATGTTGTCCATTTGATTCTCAGTTAGAGCGTCTTCTGTGTGTCGACATGCATGAATGGGCGTTCCTTCATTGAAGGTTGTGCGTTAGGCCCGGCAAGCCAGCATGTAAAAATCTACTGCCAATCATTAGCGGACCGGAGTTCCGTTGTGGAGACCCCTAACCGGGAAAAGCCGAAAGACACAAACATTATCAATTTTACATATTCCCTTCCTTTTTTAGACTTCCATGGTGAATGTTTATCACATTTATGTATGTGATCTAATTTTCAGGGCAGTTACGTCCATATTTGTGGACTTTTCCATCCCCTTCTGTCTTTGTAGACTCCTGTACATGGAAAATTTCTGCATACACTTTGAACACGAATATGGAGTCTACACTGATGCTTTTCGGCTTGGATTGCTCCATTTGGCTAATTTGCATAAGAGTCACATGCCTATGCAGAAATTTGCATTACATGGAAGTGTCCCTATTTGCATGTGCTTGCATGCCACTAAGCAGCTTTTGCTGAATCTAAAAATGTTTGTGCTGATGTATGCATCATGCCACAATGCATACATGAAAAAAAAATCGTATAGGCTTTACTGGATTTTCCCTTATGTATTTAATGCAATAATTAAAAGATATGACTTTCCAGAATGAAGAAAGAATATTATTTATATAGGGAATTTGATTAGAAGAAATGTTTCTGTTTAAACAATAATCTTTTAATAGCGAGACAAAACTGTTAGGAACTATTTGACTTATAATGTTATCAATAACCTGCTGAAAATTCACTTGTATCATTTATTTACTATTAGACGTAATGATGATACCGAGATATTTACTTTGAAAGTTATTCCAATTGAAATAAAAATGTTTTTATACAGCTTTTTAAAATTTCTTACTGATTAATAATGTACTTGTTTTATTATGATTACATTTAAAGTTCATAATAGTTTAAAACTAGGTGTATGTTCTAGTGATGATTCTGGATTTCCTATTGTAAACAAAATGCCATCTGCAAAGAGCTGAATCTTTAATTCCAAATCATCTTCTATTTTTATACTATCTTCTTTTGGCTTTTCCCGGTTAGGGGATGCCACAATAGATCACCTGTCTGTTCATGATTGGCAGTGGAGTTTTACAGTGTTGAGTTGCCAGCCTGGCACCCAACCTTCCATAGAAGGCACACACACATACCCCTAGGGCCAATTTAGAGTGTCCATTTCACCTACTGCATGTATTTGGGATGTGGGAAGAAACTGGAGCACCTGGAGGAAACCCACGTGATCACAGGGAGAACATGCAGACTCTGCACAGAATGCACCCCAGCTGAGAATTGAACTGAGAACCTCTTGCTGTGAGGTGGCAATGCTAACCGCTGCACCACCATGGCCTCCCTTCTATTTTTGTACCATAAATATTTTTATTTGACCTAATAAAGTTAGTAAAATGTTCTATTAATAGTGCAAAAAGTAGTGGAGATAGTGCCAACCTTGTTTAGTACCTTTTTGTAGTTGAAAGTAAATCGAAAGAAAGGAATGACCCTAGCCCTGAGTAGCATCCTGCCTTTGCCCAGAATGATACCACAATATAAGGATAAAATGATTGACTTCAACAATTGGCTAAGCTTATGGTGTCATTCAAAGGGGATCCAGTATCTGTCTGCCTGGGATGACATGATTGACAGACCACGATGCTTTGCCACAGATGGTCTGAACCTGTCGCCCCTGGGATTCAGGTTACTGGCTAAGGCTCTTGCCACCCCTATAGTGCCTTTTTTAGGCAAACTTCAAAGGACAAAACCACCACCGTAACAGGTACAAGCATGCAAAATCTGAAGGTAATGCTACTCAATGCTAGAAGTCTAAACCTCAAAATGCACTCTCTCGAGGCACTACTAAAAATGGAGAACATCGATATCTGTGCAGTAACTGAGACCTGGTTCAAGGCTCCAGAGAGCACCCCTGCAATACCAGGCTACAACTCTTACCACACTTTTCGGCCACCAAACCAGGACCAAAACACTAAAGGTGGAGGAGTGTCAATATTCACCAAGGATATTCACACCACCAGGGTAGTTGGCCAACACAATGTGTCTGAAATTCTCCAAGTGCAACTACCACTAGGTAAGACTGCAATCCAAATTGTAGCTTGCTACAGATCCCCCACCATACCCCAAGATTCTCACTACACCTTTCTAAACATACTAGAAAATATTAAGATAGAACCAAACACCCTAATACTGGGTGATTTTAACTACCCTGCCATTAACTGGGAAAACTACTCATGTCCCAACACCTTTGCGCAACGGTTCTTGGAATTCATAAATTCCAATGCCCTGGATCAACTAATCCATAGTCCCACCAGGGGCACCAATATCCTAGACCTGGTCATTACCAACATGGGAAATCAATGCTCCATACCTATGGTCACCCTCTCGTTAGTCAGGTCTGACCATAAGCTAATCACCCTTAACATCCACATCCCACCCCAATCCCCCAGTAAAGAAACCACCATAAAAAACTTCTCCAAAGCCAACTTCATGCTACTCAAGTCAGAAGTGACAAACTTCATAACACCCATGCAGACGGGAACTGAAAGTTCAACTGCTGAATCCTACACTAAGGCACTGTATGAGCACATCCACTCATGCATGAATCGTGCCATCCCAAATAGAACCAAAATGCTCTCATCCAAAAAAAGGAAGCCAGTCTGGAGGTCCCCTGCCATAAACAAACTTTACAACAAAAGGAAGAAACTTTTGCAGAAAAGAGGAAAATCCCAGGATGCAAAAAACTCCCTTACTAGCCTCAGTAAGAAACTGAGATGCCTCATAAAATCCTGCAAAGCTAGTTACGAAAATAAAATTGCCAAAGATTCCAAAGACAACCACAAAGCATTCTATAACTATGTCAAGAATCTAAATGGCAATGCTCAGATCTGCTCTGAGCTAAAACAGAATGGCATTAAATATACTGATCCAAAGGATATTGCCAATATCCTGGCAGATCGATTCAGTGCCAACTTCACCCCCCCACCCCTAAATGGCCCATCTCAATACCGGAAGATTGCCAAATTCCAGTAATAATGGCCACACAGGTACAAAACGCACTCTCTAAAGCCAAGAATACAGCATCCATGGGACCAGATGACATCCCGGGCTGTGTACTACATGAACTACAATATGAACTGGCACCTCACCTAAGTGTCATGTTTAATCATAGCCTCACCTCAGGTTTCGTGCCCACTGAGTGGCACAGAGCTACAGTTATCCCAATCCACAAGGGGGGATCCACCTTGGATCCCGGAAACTACCGTCCCATCAGTCTGACAAGCCTTATCTGCAAGGCCATGGAGCGTATTATCATGGAACTTAAAAACAAAGACATTGGCAACCTTCAAACACTGGACCCCACCCAGTTTGGGTTTGTGAAGGGTCGATCTTGTCTCCTGAACCTGATTGACTTCTTTGAATCAGTCTCCAGAGCCATGGACAAGGGTAAGGTGGTCCACACAGCCTATCTAGACCTTGCCAAGGTTTTTGACATCATCCCCACTCTGGAATCATAGATAAACTTACTAAGTTGGGCATTAATCCCTATATCACCCAATGGGTTGCTAAATGGCTTACTGATAGAACTCACACTGTAAAAGTAGCCGACTCCAAATCCAGCTCCAGACAAGTGATAAGTGGAGTACCTCAGGGTTCAGTCCTGGGGCCGCTCTTGTTTGGCATCTACTTCTCTGAAGTACAGGTCAACACTAAGGGACTCTGGCTAATAAATTTTGCAGATGACTGCAAACTGGGAGCCATTATTGAATCCCCAAATGATGTGGATACTCTACAAAAGGGCCTTACAGAAACAGATGCTTGGTGCCAGAGCCATGGGCTCAAGCTCAATGCCAAGAAATGTATTGTTATCCCCTTTGGGAAAAAACATGCATCCATGAATTACCATATAGGTGGCAGTACACTAAACACAGAAAGTGTGATAAGAGACTTAGGGACACAGGTGGACAGTGGTCTCAACTTCGATAACCACATCGCCACAATATTTTGTAGGATCTTTGTCTTGCTTAAGAATTGGTTTAGTGAGGGAATATTTCCATGCTGGGGGAACCTCTGAAGTAGTTTTATTTCTCTGGAAGCTTTTTCTAGTATAAAGACTGCATAATCTGGCAATAGTTCATATAGTTCAGGTATAAAGCTAAATAAGCAGGAGCCTTATTATTATTTTTTTTACTTTTTAATTTGAGCTTTTATTTATTTTAAAGTAAAATGTCTGTCAATTTCATTTATTTGTTATTTGTTAATTATTTTTTCTATTTTCCTTAGTATCTACTATCCCATTATTAACTAAACTATTTGAATTTTAACTAAGCTATTTGAATATTTTATTTATATTTTCATAGAATATTCTAAAGCACTCAATAATACCCTTAGTAGTTGTTTCCTTTCTTTTATTATTTATTTGTAATGTAATTTCTTTAATGTGATTCAGTCTATTCATTTTCTTAAGTAAAACACAAAAGAGCAAAGCAATGAAGGAGTGAATATAACAAAGTCCCATCCAAAAATGCACTCGCTGTAATAATATAATATAATCCAAGACTCTCGAGTAAAAACTGAGCAAGTTTAATGTAATTGTTATGCAGGTTAGCGCTTTCGCTGGTTAGCTTCTTCAGACCTTATACAACAAAATATCCGTAAAGACAGATTTAAATACCCAAAAAGGGCGCGAAGATTAGAATATCTAATACACTTTCTCTTTAATTAATACAGTGAAAATTAAAAGTCATGTGTTAAAACACTATTGGCACCAATATGCCATTACCTAAAAACATATGCACATCAATATAATACATATTAAAAATATATATTAGCAAGTGAATATATGCACATGCATTATTAAATACATTGTGTATGAATATTACAATTCATTACTCATCTATATTAGAGTTCAGATCTAACTAAATGTATTTATTCACTCACTCAAATAAAAAACAAAAATTTAAAATATATACTAGTTGCTACTTGGTTTATTGGATATAGTGTTGCACTCCAATGTATTTTGTTTTCAGGATAGGATCTTCCTCCAGCGAGATGGCGTGGCTATGGGCACCTCGTGTGCCAATAGCTACGCCAATCTTGTTATGGCGGAGTGGGAGGATAGGTACCTATCTGAGAGTCATTTTTATAAAGAACATGTTTCCTTTTACAGGCGTTTTGTGGATGACCTGTTCCTTATTTGGACAGGTACACCTGCACAACTGGAGTCTTTTCTAGAAGAAATAAATACATCCACAGGATTCCTGAAGTTTACAATGGAATGGTCAAACCGCTATATTCCATTTTTAGATATTTATGTTGAGAAAATGGTTAATGGTATGGTGAACACAGGGTTATATCGCAAACCATGTCATAAGAATATAAATGGACCAGTTGAAGCAAACGCACTTGTTGCTTTTACTTCACACACACAACTTTACATAACTGCTAGCACCACAAAACATCACATCTAGTAAGAATGGTTGGCTGCTTTCATCATCATTTAGATTTCTTCAGAACCATTTCCCCTAACATGTCACTTCCTTTATATACACAAAATTTTGCCCAAAAGTTAATTACATAATTGGTTAAAAAAAAATTGTTATTAATTAAAAAAAAATCACTCAATTAAACATTGTTTGAGAATAAAATACAATAAAAAAGTCACAAAATATGTATATTAGAATACCTTGTTGCATCGACATAGCATGCATCCAGGCTATGTCTATAAGAATATAGTAAGAGGACAAGCAATACGTATTTCTAGATACACTCCAGTGGATGCAACTTATGAAATGGATATGGATAAATTTAAGGAGATGTTAAGTGAGAGATGTTATAACATCACGGACTTGATGACTATTACAGATGATATGTCTAGTTTAAGGGGCACTAGAGCTAAACCCTATTTTTCTATTAATACAGCGGAAATACATATGAACAGTACAGAAGATGTTAGAACAACTGAAGATCCATTTAAGACTACACAGCAAGCACTGTTCCCTGTATATTACACCAAGGACATAGGCCCCATTAAGGACATCTTCAATAAACATTGGCATGTCCTATCAGTGGATCCAAAAATTAAGGAAATTACAGGAGATAGACCCAAATTCATTTATAAGAATAAAAAGAATTTAAAGAGCCTCCTATGCTACCCCAGGTCACAATGGAGCGATCAATATATAGAACAATATTATACTAGACCCTGTAACATGTGTAATTTTTGTTCTTATATACTTACGGATAATATATTTGTACACCCCTTAGGCCTAGGTGATTTTAAGATTAGGGCTCAAGGGGATTGCATGACTAGGAATGTGGTATATATGGCTTCCTGTGACCTTTGTCAAGCATTCTATATAGGAAAAACGAATCGTTGCTTGAGAGATAGGATCCGTGAACATATTTACCACATCAGGAAAGGGAATTTGCATAATGCATTGGCTAGACATGTACATGATGAAGGTAGTGGCCACTTTTTTAAGTTTAGGAATCTAGAACAGATACATACTTCTATTAGGAGGGGAGATGTGGACAATTACACACAAGCTAGAGAAACACAATGGATTATCAAGTTCAGGTCTGACATGCCACCAGGACTCAATGGCAAAGTCCCCTTAAGACCACTATTGAAACTGAGGAGTTTGAAATATAATAAATAATTGGACATGGTCAATAGATGATTCTTAGTATATATTTTAAATTTTTGTTTTTTATTTGAGTGAGTGAATAAATACATTTAGTTAGATCTGAACTCTAATATAGATGAGTAATGAATTGTAATATTCATACACAATGTATTTAATAATGCATGTGCATATATTCACTTGCTAATATATATTTTTAATGCGTATTATATTGATGTGCATATGTTTTTAGGTAATGGCATATTGGTGCCAATAGTGTTTTAACACATGACTTTTAATTTTCACTGTATTAATTAAAGAGAAAGTGTATTAGATATTCTAATCTTCGCACCCTTTTTGGGTATTTAAATCTGTCTTTACGGATATTTTGTTGTATAAGTTCTGAAGAAGCTAACCAGCGAAAGCGCTAACCTGCATAACAGTTACATTAAACTTGCTCAGTTTTTACTCGAGAGTCTTGGATTATATTATATTATTACAGCGAGTGCATTTTTGGATGGGACTTTGTTATATTCACTCCTTCATTGCTTTGCTCTTTTGTGTTTTACTCATTTACTTCATTTTGGCAGTATACAACGGAGCATTAACTCCGAGCGGAAAGTGCATTTGTTTTAATCTATTCATTTTCTTAGATCTAATAGTAAGTTTATGTAAGCTTGATGGGTTCAATGAATATGTTTGAAGTTTTTAGTTTTTCCAGGTTTATTGACAGTTTTTGATTTAGAATTTTAATGTATTTTGTATTCAATTTTTTAGCTCAGATTGACTAATAGTGTCATTTGTTTTTTATCTAATTTTATTTTATCTATTTTAATTTAGAAAGTATTTAATTCTTTATCCCATTCTTTTGTTTTATTTATATACCAGCATGTAATTTTACCATTTAGGTAACCCCCGGATTTACTAAACTTCTGTGCAGAACTAGTTTAGCCCTGCACGGAAGCACCCGTCTAGGAGAAGGATGGCAGTGCGCCTTATTCACGCCATGCATATTAATAAGGCAAACTGCCCAAGCTCCTAGGCTTACATAGAGCGTGTATGAGTGCAGGGGGTGTGTCTGAGAGCAGAGCTCTGAGAATAAATATGCCCCTGCAATGTAGAACAGGAGAAAGAGGTAAGGAATGAGTGAGACCACTCATGGGTGTCCGCATATCCCCACCAACACTCCCCCATGTGTACAACAGCAACAGTACATAAAAATAAAATGAAGAAACACATTTGTTTTTTTAAATATCTGACTAAAGCTAACCGTAGGTGCGTGGGTGTGCCTATCGCTTAGCTACGGCTAAAGCAGTTTAAAAGTCTGAAGAGGATAACAAGGAAGATATAGGCAAATGAAGTAGCATAGCAATAGTGTAGTGGGCAGATCATTTGCCTTACGAGCAGGCATTCCTGGTTCAAGTCTCGCTGCAGCACATTCCATTTTCCATGGCAAAGCACGTTATGACAAATATTTTTGTTGCAAAACCCACTAAATAACATATATTTATGAACTGGAGTACTGCAGGAAATGCACATATGAGGTGTCACTGTCATAATGAATAAGGCACTAGCAAGCAGCTTTAAGCACAAATAAGCAGTAGTAAGCATTTTTAACACTAATAAGTGGGCGTAAGCCCATTTTCATGGCAGTAAGCAATGCACACACAGGTGAAGCAATATTGAAGCTAACTCTCTGTAAGCATCATTAAGCAGAGGTTAGTAGTGCTTACCTCCACGCAAACCTGCGCAAACCTAATTACAACTGCTTTAAAGTGCCTTAATCACTCTTTATCCAATGGCCTGTGTTCTGCCCAGTAACAAAATAAATAGCCTCTGCAAGGCTAGAACCCAGGATCCTGCACACCATAGACAAAGTGATTTACCACTACGCCATGACAGATACACATGAATCTGATGTTTTCAGAAACATATCATCCAGCCCAGTCATGCAACAGTACAGAGAATGTATACCAACATCTAGATGTATGTGTGTGTAAATATATTAATATCTAAATGGATACAACACATCTATATATATATATATATATATATATATATATATATATATATATATATATATATATATATGAACATATATACATGCAAATGCTTACATCGATACATATACATGTCTACACCTATATGTCTACATATACACAGCAAGGTACATATATGTACGCAGATATATATCTATGTAGGTATATATGGACACAGTTATATATATGTAAGCAGATATATATATATATATATATATATATATATATATATATACATATATATATATTTATATATGTGTTGCCATACATCTGTAGATAGCAGTGGTAGATTAACAAAAACAAATATGTCCACATGCATCATTAATGGCATTGAGAGGCCCCAAACAAGATACGTCTTGTACGAATTGGCATACCCTTCCACAGCCAAACATGTCCACCCTGCAATACACTACCAAGTGTTGCAGATCCCATAACCAGGGCCTGTCATGACATGGGCACAAGATGTTAACAGTACTACATCCCACTTGTATGATGTCAGGCTGGTATTGATAACATATCATGCAGTAGAGTCTGGCACATGCAGAGACATGTACAATTAGATACTTATGTAGCAGGTACACACAATATGGTACAGCCACTATGCCTACAGTTAACACCCTAACAACTGGACACTGGATAAGCCACCCATACAAATGCCATTTGTTGCCTGCAACATATACCCACAGCGAGGCCATAGGATAAACACTACACACATGTTTGCAGAAATGGAATACCTTTATTTGTGCACTATAACAGATTTATATTCCATGTCATATGGCTGTTCAGACACTGACATCCATATCAACAGAGTAATGCAACTGTGAAATAGTTATATTAATACAGTAGTCTGGAAAGGTCCACAACTGTTGCTGTCCAGGCTAAGCCCTTCAAATTGTACAATAGTAAAGACAGACTGGGCCACAGGATACCAAAGAATCAACAGTATGTAATGCAGGTGTATAGTTCAGCAGCCTCTCTGTACACAATCACTAAGTGGTAAAGACTTCAGTTGACCAAATGCAGTGTAACTGTTACATAAGAAGGCATAACTGACACCATCACAGGCACACTGGCTAACAGAGCAGTCTATATGCCAGGAGGGAGTAGGCCTGCAGTAACCCACTTTATGTAAGTAATGTCAAGATAGGTGACATGTATGGTACTGTACATCCATATACCTTAAGGCAGCTCACCCCGATACACCCACATTTTGTAACAGCCTAGGTTATGTATGGTGCATCCCCCTTTAGACTCAATAATACAGGGCCATATACCACTGTTACATACACTGGCCTCTGGAGTGCATATGGGCACACATGCATTGTGTAGGTGAAGCCCACACATATATGGTCCCAGCCCCACCGTATGTGTGGGGGATACAACAGCAATAGACTGCTGGTAGGCATGGAAGTGTAGTATACGTATATGTGCATATGTATCCCTATCTGTATATGTGTAGACATATACTGCTCTGTATATGTATATATCCAGGTATGTATATGCATATTTATGTACATATACACACCCATCTATATATGTCGATATGTACATGTGTAATTATCTATATAGATATCTGGATAATTATATGTACATATATATTCACCATATGTCCTGAACATGGGGTGTAGCCCTACCTCAGCCCCTATAGTCCCACCTCCGTAGTTCAAGGGGATGTCAGGCATGTATAGCAGGTATATTAGCAGACTATTGCTATTGTAATAGGGATTGTCTGCACAGACATGGTGTGTTTGGGAGGTCACATCTGCTTTTTACATGTGCGCCATTGGCTACTGACAGACATCCTATGGACATCATAGTACAGTACCGCTGCAAGCACGTAATGCTCCTGTTCACTACAGCAGAGATATTGGCCAATAGATGTGGACATTCTAACACACTCTGTACAGTCCAGAGATATACACAGAACCCCTTAGTGCAGAACATGTGGATCAAGCCTGACAATATGGATGTTAACAGCCATGTAGATGGGTATAACACATAATGACTGGTATACAGTTACCCCCATAGGTTATGCATTCACACACCCCTGTCTGCACTGACACATAATAACTGCTGGTACAGAGGTGTTATGGCCACATACTACCAACTAGTTATTGGCATACATCTGTACAGCATCCCACCACTCTGTCTGACATACATGACTGTTAAGGGAGGCCTGGCAGCAGTACATCTGGCAAGTATCTGGACATGACACCTCACTGGGTAAGTACACTAAGCTGCTAGGCATGTAACAAAGCACTGTGCAATCTACAGGCAGACTGGCTCAACACTGGCCTACATCTCCTATGGGGAAATGCACATGTACTTGCATATATTGCAGGCTCTACAGGCATGCCACAGCACAGGGTAAGATACACCTATGTGAAAGTGCATAACCACAACCAATGTGAACACAGCCACAGCCACATATGGTAAGCTAGCATAATATTACAGTATATGGACTATCTGTTCAACACCAACCTCATATGTGCCACTCACACACTAACCCTACATATACTGGGCCACTACACAGTGTGATCTGATGCCTGTCTGTGGTATGGGATATGTGTGTGTATGGCCCTACAAACATGTAAGGCAATACAGCAACATACAGTGGAGCAGCATGTAACATCAGATAGGATGGAACCTAGGACGATGACAACCACCACAGTCTGTACACAGGCCAAGGTACATATTAACAATACACACACTGTTGACATTCACCATAAGTACACAGACCTCAGTACTGTACAGACAACCACAGTATGTCCAGGTTATGTCATCAAATATAACTCCTACTGTACTTAACATGTGTAGCAGTCTGATATCTCACTGGCTTGTTAACAGATATGATGACATTAATTATAGTGTACAGCACATATGCACCTCTTAATGCATAACATATGTACAAAGGTTGACTGAGTTGTGGAAGCACATACACAGGGCCAATATTGACACGTTGCTGTGATAACATCATACTTTTACTGTTGTAACAGGGTTTGTTGCAACATATGTCCTATGAGGGATATGAAGTCAGTGACTGTCACGGCTTTCACCAGCTACAGACTGCAATCCTCACACTACCTTCTGCAGTCCACAGATGTTCTGTGCTTAACACATGACACCAAAGGCACCACACACTGCCCATTCTGCATATGACCCTACAGATGGGGATTCCTCATAAATATACAACTGACATGGCAGGTAATAATACATGTAGGACAGCCATATCCACACACACTGTTAAACCAACATTACTCTGAATGCAGTATAGCAGCACTTACAGTCTGTAATCAGGTCAGGCACATCACCCTCCTGTGTGTTGCCCTGTTTCCACAGTGCATGTTGTTAGAGGTAAATCCCCAATCCATCTGAGATGCTGTTTGCCAAATAACAGATCTAGTTCCTGCTCACAGTAAATGAAAAGGGCCAACACCAACATGATGTTCCTAGATACTGGAGTGTGTTTCCATGCAATTGGCTATGGGAATGTTACCACAGCTGTTCCACATGCAGTCAGCTAGGGGAGGGCTGCAATTCATGCAGAGGCCATCAGCTGATCATGAGCATCACTTAAAATACACATGCTGCTGCCAAGAAAAGCAGGTGTAGGTCTCCACATCCATCAGAGAGGGAGTGGGAGAGGCAGACGCAGACAGAGGCAAAGACAAATCAGGGAGTGGTGGGAGAGTAAAACCTAAGCATGTTTGTGTTACACACCTACCAGCACAGAGTATCAAACCCCTGATGACTATGTAGTGCTTTCACAGTTTTATGCAGTTATTGGATGCGCCACATGAATTACCTGCTGTGGACCCCTCAGAACATATATGTGATGGTGACTGACATCTGCAACAGGGATACGGTAGGTATATGGTAGGGATGTGCACGTGCCTACCCACATGAACAGGTGGCAGCATCAACACAGCCACACTATCACAGGGACGCACACACATTGACACACTTGGCAGGGCCAGGAATATAACTCATCAGTAGAGGGACCACATCACTGTGCAGGTGTCACATGCACCACAGGGGTCATATGGGGGTGTATGGGCAAAGAGTACGGGGAGGTGTCTGACATCAGACAGCATGCTTCAGTATGCCCATGGGGGTTGTCGGGAGTGTGAATGTGAACATACGCTCCATACAACACACACACAAATACACATGGTGCCAGTACTGACATGCATGGGTGCATGTCTGTACGGGTGTGTGGTGGTCGACTGTGCTCGATGGCTGTACAAGGCTAGGCGATGGGTATAACTTGGCTTCAGGCCACATGATATTGGCCTGCATTGTGGCTCAGTGCTGTAGTGTCTGCATTTGCCCATACTGGTGGGTATTGTATCCCCATACAGTCACCTGGGTGACTATTGCATGTGGCCAATGCTGTGCATCACTTGCCATGTATGTGCTCCTTAGTCCATGACATGGACGGTGTCTGGGATGTGCACACCTCCCACATGCATGTATAGTGACATGTGGAACTGTACCTGGGGTGTCTGGCCCATGTTGTGAACACAGATTATCATCTTATGTGCCAGTCTTGCCTACATGTGGTGGGAACTGGTAATGGGCAGAAGGTTTACCCTGCACCTAAATTGATAGCATGCTAACAGCATTCCCTGGTGTCAGTGGCATCTGTCCATACAGGACATGTTGTCAGGCATGGTATGTCCTTTGTGGGTCACATGTGATGGCACCACAGGTATTTTATGTGTCCACTGGGGAACATGGGGAAGGTGCATTGTCTGCATGTACATGCATATTGGACAGAGGGACAGGGTTCCATGCCCTCTGTAGCCCACAGCTATCACCCCATAGTTACTGTCACTGCCCAATATGCAGTGTACTGCCCACATATTGGCTGTTGCCTAGGCATGTGTGTGTGTATGAGATATGGATTGAAAGTGTTGTCTGGGTAATACTGGGGTTGCTAACTTTGATTGCTTGGCCTTGATGTCACATGTATGGGTATGGGTTTGCACCCCAGCCTTTCAGCTATTTCACATCTGTTATCTCTGTACAATGGACATTGTGATATATAGTAGGGCCACCATATAAGAAATATGCAAAATCCACTCGACATTGGCCACTGGTGTCACACAATCACAACCACCTCCACACAGGATATGTGTTACAAACACATATACACACACACACATGCACCTGTCATGTCTGAGAGTAGACCCCCTACCTAACTAGTTTATTACACCATGCAGTTATTGTACGTGCCACAGAAATTATTGGAGTACTCCTTCCCCAAAGATGTAGCTAACATTGGATTACATCAGCAGGATTGCCAAAGTAGGACATTCAAATTGTAGTGAGTGTGACTAGGCTAAAATGCATTGTTCCCTACACAGACAGTGAGACACACACACAACATCCACAACTGACATGTGTGGGTATAGAACCCCTAACAGAGGTCTATATCACACTGCAGCATGGAGCTGTTATAGGACACACCACAGGGATTACTAAGGAATGTTTTCCCCAAAGGTGTATTTCACAATGAATGACATCAGCAGGATTGCCAAAGCAGGCCATTTTAAATGTGCTGTGTGTGACTAGACTAAAATGCATTGCTCCCTAAACAGACAGTGAGACACTCACACACCACATTCACCAGTATAGAACCCCTAGCAGAGATCTATATCACACCACCGTGATTTCTAGGGATCTACTTCCCCAAAGGTATATTTCACAATGAATGACATCAGCAGGATTGCCAAAGTAGGACATTTTAAATGTGCTGTGTGTGACTAGCCTAAAATGCATTGCTCCCTACACAGACAGTGAGACACACATAAAACATCCACAACTGACA
Source organism: Protopterus annectens (assembly GCF_019279795.1). Classification (NCBI taxonomy): domain Eukaryota; kingdom Metazoa; phylum Chordata; order Ceratodontiformes; family Protopteridae; genus Protopterus; species Protopterus annectens. Next base: position 1,684,329,172 of record NC_056733.1, read on the forward strand.
TGTGTGGGTATAGAACCCCTAACAGAGGTCTATATCATACTACAACATGGAGCTGCTATAGGATGCACCACTGGGATTATTAGGGAACACCTTCCCCAAAGGAGTATTTCACAATGAATGACATCAGCAGGATTACCAAAGTAGGCCATTTGAAATGTAGTGAGTGTGACTAGCCTATAATGCATTGCTCCATACACAAACATTGAAACACACACAAAACATCCAAAACTGCCACAGGTGGAGATGGAACTCTACCACAGTTGTACATCACACTACAGCAGTACACAGTTACAGGAAGCGCTACAGAGATTACTGCGCTACAACCTTCCCAGAGGTGTATGTCTAGGTGGGTGACATCAGTAGCCTTGCCAAAGTTGAGTATATGAATTGTAAGGAGTGTGAGCACCCTAAAAGCATTGCTCTCTACACAGACAGGGTCAGAAAGACATACACACTTGCCAAGTCGGGGGTTTTCACACTACAGCAGTATGCAGTTACAACGCTATGGAGACTACTGGGCTACACCCTTCCCAGAGGTGTATTACTAGGAGGGGACATCAGCAGCCTTGCCAACGTTGAGTATATGAATTGTAAGGAGTGTGAGTACCCTAAAAAGCATTGCTCTATACACAGTCAGAAAAGGACACATAGTTGCCAAGTCTGGGGTTAGAACTCCTACTTAACTACATTCTCACACTACTGCAATATGCAGATACAGAATGAGCTACAGAGATTACTCAGCTATAGCCTTCCCAGAGATGTATTTCTAGGTGGGCGACATCAGCAGCCTTGCCAAAGTTGAGTATATGAATTGTAAGTGGTGTGAGTACCCTAAAAAGCATTGCTCTCTACATAGTCAGACACACACACAGATGCCAAATCTGGGGTTAGAACTCCTACCTAACTAGTTTATCACACTACAGCAGTACACAGTTTTGGTACACACCAAGGAGATTACTGTGCTACACTTTCCCAAAGGTGTATTATATAGTGGATGAACTCAGCAGGCTTGTCATAGTAGGACTATGGGGAGGGCGGTGTGTGCATGGGCCATAACCCATTCATCTAGGGGTTGATATGCCACATGTGGGCACACACAGGGTTATATGTCACAGGTACATGTATACAGCTGCTAGATTACTATTTACTTGTACAATCATGTTGCACAGCCGTCACGTGCACCACATAGTCTGTAATGCTGACAGATACTGGTGGCTAGGATCTGCAGTGAGTGACATCTACACCTCATGTGTTTTGGGCCCTTTTGGCTGTGTGCTGGGTGTGACAGGCCTGGATGGCTCCTTGTCACAGTCATCCTCTTCCACACATCTATGTATGTCTACCTTTGACTTATTACAGTGTGTTGTCCTGACATATATGTCTGCATTCCTATCCACTGTGTGTGCAAGCCATGACTGATGCATACTGACGAGTCTCTGCACTAACAACTGCAACTGCCAGATATGTCTGGTCCACCGGTGCTTGCAGTCATGGCCTTCATGTGTTTAAGTGTGTAAGCATGTCCAGTATGATCTTTCAGTATGTTGTTGACTGACATTGCCTTCATTTCTCTAAGTGAGTGAACATGCCCAGTACGGCCGTCTGTACTGAATGTGTGGATTGTGTCTAGGTAGTTTGTGCTGCAGTGATGACCTTTGTGTTGTACACTGACAAGTAGCATGCTGTCTCTGCAGGGTATCCATCGATCATTTGGCTTTGACTGTTACTACATTCCTGCATAGTGGGGAGGGGGGCACACCTGACTGTTTCTACATTACTATGTAGGATGGGGGGGCACACCTGACTATTTCTGCATTTCTACACAGGGTTGGGGGAGTACACCTGACTGTTATTACATTACTATGTAGGATGGGGGGAGCACACCTGACTGTTTCTACATTTCTACACAGGAGTGGATGGGGGGGGGCATACCTGACTGTTATTATATTACTATGTAGGATGGAGGGCCACACCTGACTGTTTTTACATTTCTACACATGAGTGGGGGAGGGCACACCTGACTGTTTTTACATTTCTACACAGGAGTGGGGGAGGGCACACTTGATTGTTATTAAATTACTATATAGGATGGGGAGCACACCTGACTGTTATTACATTACTATGTAGGATGGGGGGGCACACCTGACTGTTTCTACGTTTCTACACAGGAGTTGGGGGGGCACACCTGACTGTTATTATATTACTATGTAGGATGGGGGGGCACACCTGACTGTTTCTACATTTCTAACAGGAGTGGGGGGCACACCTGACTGTTATTACATTACTATATAGGATGGGGGGCCACACCTGACTATTTCTACATTTCTACACAGGGTTGGGGGGGCACACTGGACTGTTATTACATTACTATGTAGGAAAGGGGGGACACACCTGACTAATATTACAATACTATGTAGGATGGGAGGCACACTGGACTATTTCTACATTTCTACACAGAGTTGTGGGGGGCACACCTGACTGTTATTACATTATTATGTAGGATGGGGGGGGACACACGTGAACCTTGTACACATTTGCTATGACTGTACTGTTATGTCAGGTACTCCATTTCATTCTGTATTGCTAACTATCATTCTGACTAGTGGCATACCAGTGTACTACAGATCATGTCTTTGGTTGCCCTACATATTATTGTCTGACTTCCTACCCTTCAGAACTTACATCTCACTGCCTGCCCTGCTGTGGTCTGCAGTGTAGGCCTGGGGGGGGGGGGGGTTAACCATAGCCATCATTCTGGGGCCATGGCACAGGCTCTGTTTGGGTTTGTCTACACCTGTCCTGCTGGCTGAGACTGTTGTTGGGTATGTGAACCAGCCTGACTGGCATGTGAGGGTCATATGGACACACATGTCACTCAGCACATTTCCTGCAGTGGGTTTTGTCACCCTGTGTAGTGCTGGCTACTGTGGTAACTCCAGTATGTGTTACAGATGTCATGGTGCCACTGTGGGTGTCTACTGTCTGCTGCCATAACATTCAGCCACCCAATTCCCTTGCATGCTCACATCCATACCATAGCTGCAGGTAACAACACAATCTACTCCATTTGGCAATTGGTAGGTTGATTGACTTACTTTGAGGGTGTGCCAGACTTGCGGATGGTGCTGGAGGGCTGCCTGTGTCGGCTGCACATAGTACACTCCCTATACATGGTTGTGCACAGGTAGTGTCATATTTGGCATCCCTTTTACTGTATGTGAGAGTCAGAGAGAGGTGTCATTCCCTGGGTCCTTACTGTGTCACTGCATGTGCTATGCATTGCTTTTTTGCCAAGGCCAGGGAATACTGGGCATGCCTTCTTCTGCCTACTGAGGCAGGCTCAGGTTGTTTCTCCTCTGGATCATGCTGTGCCTCTGCAGGCCTTGGCACTGGTGAGGGGATGTGTGGCCCTGACCCATGCTGTTCCTGCTGCAGCTATTTCTGCAGGATCATATTGTGTAGCATAGCATATACCATAACAATTTGGGTACATGTAGCTGGTGAATACTGCAAGGCTCCACCGGATGTGTCCAGACACCGGAACCGTGACCTGAACATCCCAAACACATGCTCTATTATATGTCTGGCCTGTGCGTGTGCCTCATTATGACATTGTTGTTCAGGTAAGTGTGCATTTCTGATGGGTGTCATCAGCCACGGCTCCAGTGTGTACCTAGCATCACCCCACTAGGTGACCGTAGTGGATGTCCCCATTGGCAAATCTCTGGTACAGCTGCGTCAGATGCCATATGTGGGAATCGTCATAGCTCCCAGGGCAGCCAGCACACACATTCATTATAATGCACTGGGCATCACATATGACTGGGCAGTTGATGGAGGGGATGCCCCTGCGGTTGATCTAGGCCCTACCCTACTCACCAGATGGTGCTTTGATGTGTATGTGCAGGCAGTCTATAGTACCCACTAACCCAGGGTATTCTGATATTTGGTGGAAGAGATGCATATTGCTGGTCAACACCTCACGGGTGTTGAGGAAATATGTGTGCTCACTGGCATGTGCTGACATGGCATCCAGGAACTGGTGAAATACTCTGGCTGCTGATGCCTGTGAGAACCCCATGATATCCCCAGTTGTGCTTTGGGAGGTATCTGTGGCTAGTATACCTAGGTCTATACATACCTTGGTATCCACTGGGATGGGTTCCCCTCGGTCAGTTTGGTGTGTCAGGTGTGGCCGGCACAGCTCAACAATTTGCTGTAGGAGGTCTCTATCCACCCTATAGCGCTCCACTATCACCAGCTCATGTAGCCCCTGGTAGGTTACCCTGGGTCTGTACACTCTTCTCTGTCTCCTCACTATGGGTTGTTTGGCAGCATTCACATCCTCACCACCCTCAGCCTCATGCACATGTTGTTCTATGTTGCCTGCTGCAGCCCTTTTCATTTTGTAGGTTTGTTTGTTAAAATTTCCCGCTTGTATACACTGGTGGTGTAGAGTGTGGGAAAAACCAGAGGTGAAGGTGTTAGCTTAGTTTATAGTAGTGTTTTGGGCTGGGCTGGTCTGCTGCCTGTGTAATTGGCTGATTATGATATATTTCACCTGCCAGTTACTCTAGTTCTTCTTGAATATCTTCCTACTGCTGTTTTCCCTTCCCATTGCCTCCTTGTTTAAGCCCGTGTGCGTGCCATGCAAACAGAGTGCTCAAATTTGCACACTGCTGCTATTTCCTGGTTTAACTTATTTTTTCTTCCTGTAAAACCCAGTGAGTGGCATGCACAACTGCTTATACTTTGGTAAGAGTGCTATGCAGATTTAGACACACCCCCCTTGCTTAGCTGTGCTAGGCTAGGAGCAAACCCGAGCCACAGGCCTCCAATATGCTTACAGTATGCCTGACACACACCCCCATGATGTGACCTACCTCCTAGTCTTGCACCCAGCTATTCATACTCTTACACTCTTGGGACCTGCCTCACATGCTGGAGAAAATTGGGATTCACTACCCTTCCCCTCATTTGCATAGGATTGTCTGCTAATGCATAGTTACATATCTCACACTGAGCCTCCCCCCTTAGCAACCACTACTCACTGGCCAGGTTGTCTTCTGCCTGCCATTGACTTGCATGGCAGAATACTGATTTTAGTTAGAATGCTTATTTTTGGTTTGTTTTCTTATTTTCCCCCGATCCCATTTGCGCACCTCTGCCCTATGCTTAAACAGCCGAGATCGTCGAAAAAAAATAAAAGTTGATTTTTTTATTTTTTGGATTGTTTGCAATGGCCTTATACTTGGCCATTGGCATGCTTCCTCAATGATATGCAGCCTTTATTTGGAACCGTCATAGCTCAGTTTTGGATTTTGCCGAAATGTACTCGGTTACTAACCGAGTACATTTCTGCGGATAGCACTAGTCTTGCACGGACTGTTGCAAGGTTTCTGGATTGCAAAATTACCTCATTTGCATGGATTTCATGTGCAAATGTGGTGATTTGCATAGCAGGGCTTGGTCCATGCAAGATTAGTGCAGGAGCACTCGTGCACGCCCCTGCAGGCTGTTCGTGGATCACACGGCAGACATACTGCTGTGTGAGCTCCTGCACCAATCTTGCATTCCGTGCAGGCTTTTGTGAATCCGGGGGATACTTCTCTGAGTCAGACATACATATCTGTCTGATGTTTGTGTAGAACTGGAAGTCATAACACAAAACACTTCTACAGTTTCAACCTAGTAATTATGTTTCAAGACAATTACAAAATCCTGTAGCTGTAGACATTTATGTCTGCTTACTGCACTGAAACTGAGATAACACATTTGTAAAACAAGTTCAGCTTATTTACATGAAGGTTTGCAATTTATGTCTGTATGTTTGAGGCTTTCAGTTTCTACTATTAATACATACATTTGCACATATAATACTTGATATACATTTCTGTTCTTTGACAGTATGGCACACTGTGTTTACACTCTTGAAGCTCAGTCATACCTCTCAACCTCTAGAGCAAGACATCTGGACAAAGGCACAAATAAAGTGGGGGGGGGGCAAAGGCCCAAAAATGGTGACACTTTATAAATATTGCTCTTACACACTTAGTTGATAGAATACCAGATTTTGCATTTGCAGGAATAATCTGAAAGATATGGCATCTGACATTCAAATGTGTGATATTATTTTATGACCTCACTCTTTAATGATTTGCCAGTGGTTTGCCAGACAAAACACAAATGTATGAGAAAAAGACTACAAATATGAGGCAAACATGTTGTCAGTCTACAGACCTCTGGATAGTTGAAAGGCATGAGCTCAGTACATAACATACAGTTCAGTACACACTTCTGCACCAGTTGTTTAATATCCACATAACATATATAGGTCTCTTACATTTGTAAGACAAGCATATGTATCATAGTAATATTCACAAATGACATATGAATATTTACAACATCTCAGGTAGCTGGGCTGGCAGTGTCACAGTCAGTATTGTACAACAGACAATCCAGTAGTACTCATATGTGAGCTGACCATTGCTGGGGTAACTCAGGGGCCAGAACTGTAATCTATGTCACTGCAGACAGCGCTAATAGGGATGGCTGTAGTTGCTGGACAGCAGACTAACAGCAACATGTCAGTCCAGGAAGTCTTGTTGAGATATGTTGTTTAAATTCTTATTTCTCATGACTGCATCCCCCCATTGGCATTCCATTACATGCTTAATTGTATGACATACCTATTGTAGTGCTGCACTCCTTTGTCAGAAGAAATCCAGAAGTATTGTTGTCAAGATTCGCAGTTTGTCTTCCTGAAAAAAAGTGTCAGATCTGTTTAGCATAGGCAGCAGCTTGCCTTTTGTAGGCAATGCTCATGAGCAGGTGATGGCCTGTGCACCAATTTGTGTCTCCCACTTGCTAATTGTATCCAGAACAGCTGTTTTGCCTTTCCATTGGAGAATGGCATGGCAGCACAGTGCTAAAATTAAGTCTTTCATGTGGGCCTTGTCCCTTTTCCTGGCCTGTGAGGAGGACATTATTGAGGTGTGGAAGCTACAGCATCACAGAGGGTAGGGGAAAAACTGTCCACTGTTTGGATTGATGTGTTATCTCCACAGTTTTGCATGCTATGTCTGCATACCTGTCAACATCTTAGCACAAGTAATCTGGACAAAGCACAACAAAATGGGGGGGGGGGACAAAGGCCCAAAATTAGGTACAGATTTTAAGGTATTGCTGTTATAAACTTAGAAAATTGCTAGAGTAACAGGGTTTGTTATGACATACATTTTCTGAAGTATTTGAAGTCTGAAACTGAAATGTATATCATTATTTAGTGACTTCATTCCTCATATAATCCCAGTGATTTCCCAGAAAACCACACAATTTATGAGGGACAGGCCAAAAATATGAGGAAAACATCTGGACATTCTGTGGAAATCTGTACAGTTGAGAGGTATATATGTCTGGCCATTGTTAACAGACTTTCAGATTCTGTTGCAGTGTACTATGTAAATGTGTGTTTGGCTGAGTAAGGAGACAGGCAGATGTGAGTGTCATAGATCCTTTTCTATCTGACTATGCATGCTGCTACAGTTGATGCTGGTCTATCAGCTGTGTAAGTATGTAGAGTCAGACTGAGACGTGTCGCTTAAAACATCAACATTCCATGTACAGTGTGATTTGGGCAAGTATATTGAGGAGTAGTATGTGACTGGCAATTAGGATATGTTTACAAAAACAGTCATCACATTCCAGAGGTCAGTTGGCTTCCTGGTATGTTGCTTTGACTGTAGTGCAAATGGTTCTGGGTTCAGAATTTCTCACTGATGTCTTTTTTCCCTAAAGTTACATCCATGTAGTGCATATTTGCAAATGCATTAGTAACTCCAAAGAGCTAATTTGGTGTAGTGGTGCATTCTTCTAACTGTAGTTCAGAAGGTCCTCAGTTTAATGCTTGATAGCTATATGTGTTTTCTCTAATGTGACATGACTGCACCACATGATATATGTATAAAAGCAGTACTAACTCCACAGAGCTGATTTGGCTTAGTGGTGTGTTGTTCTGACTCTAATGCACAGTATCATGGGTTCTAGAGTTGGCAGTGATGTCTTAATGTTAAATGTCTGTAATGCATGATATATTTACAAAAGCATTATTAATCCCCACTAGTGATTTGGCATAGTGGTACACTGCTCTGACTGTAGTGCACACAGTCCAGGCTTCAAGACTTGACAATGATGACTTTTTTCTCTAATGTTAAATGACTGTAATGCATGATATATTTACAAAAGCATTAGCAATTCTCACAGCTCATTTGGTGTAGTGGTATGTTGCTGTAAACCTATTGCACAGAGTCCTGGATTCAAGACCTTGCAGGGCTAGTTATTTTGTTGATGGACAGAACAGTGGCTGAATGAGATAGGGTGATTAAAACAGTTTTAAGCGGGTTTGTGTGGTTTTACATGATGTGCTACAATGCCAAGAGATGCTTAGGTTCCCTTAGCTTCGGTTAGATGCACTTATTCCCACTTAAACCTGCACTATTTTCAAAAAAAGAAAAGAAAAAAGGGGTGATAGGAAAGTGGTGAAATGGGAGCAAGCAGCAGGAAAAAACATTATGAAAGGCAGCTAGGAATGTGTAGGGCAGGTGTAGGAAAGGACCATAGCTCTCCATTTCTTGTAAATCAACTGCTGTGCATGATGTGGACAATTTGGAATTTAAAGCCTCACATCCCACAGGGAGGGGTGTGGACAACATACATTTGTTGAGTAATTGAAGGGTAAATTGATTAATGTCAGTGTACGTGGGGGCAAAATGGAGAGCTATGTATGGGATGTGATTTTTTGGGGGGACAGATGCCCCTTTTTCTTTTTTTTTAAGGTGAGCATGGTATGTTGGGGAAGGGTTGTGGGTAAGTTTGGGGAGGTAAGTTGGGTAGGAGAGGTTGCTTTTGCAAACAGACAAAACAGACAAAGACAGCAGATAGGGGTGGTGTGTGACACATGATGGGGTAAACACCTTGGACGGAGAGGGTGGTTGGGAATCAGATGGCCACATCCCCCAGATGGAAACAGTGGGAATGAGATCCCCACCCATGGGCAGTCACAACTGCCCCTTCATGGCCCCAAAGGTGGCTGTACTGAGGGTTGGATGATGGAGCCAGCCTGCCCATCGAGATGTGCCAGTCTGCTCTCTATCTGGCACAGACAAACATCCAAGTCATGTTGGATGACCCTGCACACCAACTGTGGAAACTGTTGTCAAGTGACAGGGACCTCTCTGTGCCCACACCCAGGTGCAGGACCAGCGGATGAGGCAGCTGCACATTAGGTCCCAGACGTGCTGGGACCTGGTGCAGTGACCAGATGAGGTGGGACAGGTAGATCCACTGGGATCAGCCTACCAAACATGCTATGATGTTGAGGTTTTTCAAAGTGCATTGGTTAATCATGAACAAAACATTTCAACATTATTAATAATAGCATGCATGTGTGTTACAATGAACCCAGAAAGATAGAATTGGAAAAATTTCATAGCAAACAAAACATATGTATAAATGGAATAACAGTGAGTATTGTAACAGCATGTCAGTTAATTTATGGCAAGAGGCCACCAGCAATTCAATTTGAACAAGGTATGTTAGTAGGCAACCATTTAAATATACGAACAATAATAGAACACAAATCCCAACATTAGGTTTTATGAACAACATACCTGTAGTATATGAATAATTATTACGGATGCAGATAAGGGGTGGGGGAGAGAAAAACAGTCCATTACCAACTGTATAGCCTATATTTTCCAAAACAGTATTGCTCAATAATCTACAAGTCTGCCTTCACTTTACATCTACCTGAGGCCTATAGCTACTGTAGCATGTACATACCTGTTAATCTGTCAACCTGGAGTGCTATGGGGCAACCTGTGACAACTCTAGGTACATGAAGAGAGGGGACTCATACTTCTCAGGATTACATACATGACTAACAAGGTGTACCCTGCAGTGATGTTGTGTGAGTGTGCTAATGGCATACTTGTACTGAATTTATATGTGTGCGCAAGGTTATTTGCAACAGTGATCACTAGCCGTGACAGCATGACACTTGAGAGACATGTATCGAGAAGAGTGCATGATGTATATACCTATCCTGCTGTCCTTTGTAGGCATGGAGTTGGACACTGGAACATTTGTACACAGTTTATTAGTATACCCTTTATACAGCTTATACAAACATTTCTTTACCTGTGAGCCCTGTGGAGAAAATATCTGTTAACACTACTTGACTGTTTCTACAAATACTCAGGATTACTTGTATGTAACTAGAAATACATCTTTGTACCAGTCCATGGATTCAAACTGTGGTCTGTGTGTGCAAAATTTAATAACATATATCTATTTCTTATCACATTGAGCTACTGGGGCACTGCTCTCTGGTGCTTGACTGATTTGTGCCTAAAACTCACTTGGTTACATAGTCTATCCTTGTAATATAAGTGGAGTGTCATAGAAGACTGTAGTGACAGTTGAACATACATGCCCGAGATTCATGCATGATAGATAGTTAGTGAACTGTGTACTGATACTTTGAATGAAGGTGCACACATTTAAACCCTAGTGGATGTGAATATGTGTGATCTGTACAGATCATGTCAGGGTGCTGGGTTGCATACCTAACCCATATACATTTGCATATCATATATTTGCAGTCGCCACCTATTAAAGTCTCATACTTGCTTGCATCAGCATACATACATTTAGGAATCCATGTAGCTGAAATGCAAAGGTTACCATAAGACAATTCTGTAGGCAACACAGTCTAATTCATTACACATTGCTATTCAAGGTTCAGATCTTAGTGCAGAACATAGATCAGTTTTCCTTGTATCTTGTCTTATAGCTCCACATCTACAGTTTGGCATATCAGTTGCTTAGCAGGCAAACCTCAGTGACGTCATGCTCTCATAGCCATATCTGCTGTGTAGCACCTGTACACTTGTATTTTTTCAACAGCAGACCAGATTAAACACAACAGATGGTGTGAATAAACGTTATTTAGGGTGACATAACACAGTGTTTTATTACATCCACACATCTAAATTCAGTTGTACTGCATATCCTGTAGATGATGAATGTATGTCAGTTATTACTTTCAGAGTAGCAAGCAAAAGTATACTTTATTCACAGATTCATTCCTACATAATATTACTACAGTATTGGCTTCCTTTCATCAATACTAACTTGTTTGCTGCCTTCATCTGTATTATACAGCACCTGGCATTAGTCACTTATATCAGTGTTGGTCTAACAACACTTTATTCAGTACACTCAGAACACAGTATACCTAATAGCAGTAGACAATTACAGTTTCTTATTTATTGGACTGTATATGTTTCAAGTTATAGCTGTACTCACCACACTGTCGGTGCAGCCTCGTCAGTCATTTGGGATGGCTTCGATTTTACCAGCCCTCTCTTCAGCAGCTGTTGGGGGAAACATACCATTAGGCATACCTGTCTATCAGACATTCATACTACAATTTGATAAAGCAACACATCACATACTTACAAACTTCTGCATCGTGATGGTCCCAAGCATCTTGGGTCCATTGGGCCAAGAGAGCCCCCTTCCTCCATTTCAGGTCATCATAATGGTGACAGACCTGCTCACCAGTGTGAGGGATGCCAGTGGCATTGGTGAGCTCACACGCCAGACAGTGCCAGGCCTCAGATTTGTATTGTGAGCCGTGGTACTGGCTCTGCAGCAGTCTGTTGTCATGGTTTTTAACAATGAGACCAGTCATGACCCAGTGCTGCACCAGAAAGCAAACTCCCTCTCCTGCACCTGTCATAGTTCTAACAGTGATCAAACTCTAACAGGCTCTGACTGTAACCCTGCCTGTTCTGTTTAAATAAGGCCATATTCCTGCCCTTTGCCATCATTGGACCATTTTGAAAATGCTGAGCAAAGCTCAGCAGTGTGCAAACCCACTAAGCTGAGCTGAGCAGTGCTTAAATTGGCAAAGGCTGAGTAGTGCTTAGCAGTGCACAAATCCACTTAGCTGAGCTGAATACTGCTCAGATATATATGCAACAGTATTGTAACTTATTGTTCATTAATGTTACTTCATTCTTAGGTCCATCAATTTTATTATATCTCCTAAATGTATCCATTTCAGTATGTTATCTGTTCCTGTAACTTTAATGTAATGGATACTTGTGTGTAACTGGGGCTTTTATACTCGGGTCTCCACTGCAAATGGGCTTCTAGTCAAGCTGGACCACCACAGTTAACATATTTCAATGTATACAAAACAAATAAAAACATTTACAACATTTCCCTATCACATGTAAAAAGCTGAATGGTCAGGATTCGACACTTGCACCTTATGTACAGGTGCCAGTGCCCTAACAATTCAGCCAGTGAGGATCTTATGTTAAGCTGCTGTATATACCTCTTATTTTTGTTTAAGCATTGCTGAGCACCACATCGTGCAAACCCACTCAGCTATGCTTAAACTTGACCTTTTTGACAAACATTAAAAGCATTTGGTTTCTATTTTTAGATGTCTGACATATGTGCCTTGCAAATGTCAATAACTACATCAGTAAATAAAATTAAAATTAATATAAAAATGTAAAATTAACATTAATATAAAATGCTTTCCGATGTAAAAGTTGAATGGCCTGTCTTGGTATTCAAACCATGTAGCTACTGCACACAAAGCCGTGACTCTAACCACTCAGCCAACGCTCTATGCATGTCTATATAATTTCTTCATACCTTTAAGCACTGCTGAGCAAAGCAACACACTACTCAAACCCACTCAGCTATGCTTAAACTTTAAAGAAATAAAAATAAAAAAAAGTATCCCTAATTTATATATTAAACATTATACTTCAATTTGTTATATAAGTGTCTGAGGAAATTTTTGTTATTGTTTTACTGCCATACGGCACCTTCATAATCCAGGGGGTGTGTTGCGGATACTGTAACACTCCCCCTACATGACATTACTTCATTTTCAGGTCAACCTCTCAATTGTACAGATTTTCGTACAATGTCCACATTTGTGCTTCATATATTTGGTCCGTTTTTTTATACATTTCTGTTTCTCTGGCAAATCATTAGTCTATTTATTACAGACCGCAGTTAGTAAATAATGACAGGCATTTGAGTTTCAGGTGACATACTCTTCAGAAATTCCAAGATAATGCAACACCTGTCATTCTATCAGCTTTCTAAGTTTGTAAGGGCAATATTTAACAACTGTTCCTATATTTGGGCTTTTGTCCCACATTTAATAATGGCTTTGTACAAACTTCTTGTTCTAAGAGGTTGAGAGGTATGTGTCCATGGATGCTTTTCTTCACTGTAAAGTGCTGTATGGCACTTTCACAACCCCTGAACAATATTTTCTCACCTTTCAGTTTTTAATTGTCCAAGGACACTTTCATAGGTTCATAGGTTGGCACTAGGCTATCGGCCCTAGGGCCTATATAAGCCTAGCCATAACAATTCCCTGGCTATTTCTTCCCACAGTATTTACTTCCCTAGACCCCTGTCTAGCAGGGTGACTGACGTGATCCCAGGGGTAAATTTCCTATCTCCCATCCAATCACCAAGGTTCCTTTTGAAGAGGGCCAAAGAGGCGCTCTGCTTGACATGTATGGGCAGTCTATTCTAGAGTCTGGGGAGTCTCTGGGTCAGCAACCTATCCCTCCAGCATATTTTGTTCATTGTGATGACAAGGTTTAGATGCCTGGACCATATGGCTCTGAGGGATTGGGATTTCTTTAAGTGTAGCATGTCCAACAGCTCTGGGTTTGACATGGCCTTGTATGTTAAGCAGAGATCGCCTCTGAGTAGATGATATGCGACAGAGTATAGGTGTAGTTTTTTAGACGGTCAGCATAGGGCATCTGCTTTAGGCCTGTGATTCTTTTGGTGAGGTATTTCTGCGGCCTTTCAGTTGTTGCAGATGTCTTGAGAGGTACATACCAAATGGGGCACTGCATTCTATAATGGGGTCTAAAGAGGGATGAGCACAGTGGGACAATGACCTCCTTTTTCCTGGATGAAAAGCCCTTAGTGATGTATGCCACATAGAAGGATTTCTTGACTGTTGTGGCAATGTGGCTATCGAAGGTGAGACCACTGTCCACCTGTGTCCCTAAATCTCTAATCACACTTTCGGTGTTTAGTATACTGCCACCTATGTGGCAATTCACTGGTACATGTTTTTTACCAAAGGGGATAACTATACATTTCTTAGCATTGAGCTTGAGCCCATGGCTCTTGCACAAAGCATCTGTTTCTGTAAGGCCCTTTTGTAGAATATCCACATAATTTGGGGATTCCTTAATGGCTCCAAGTTTGCAGTCATCTGAGAACATTGTTAGCCAACGTCCCTTAGTGTTGGCCTGTACTTCAAGAAGTAGATGCCAAACAAGAGCGGTCCCAGGACTGAACCCTGAGGTACTCCACTTGTCATTTGTCTGGAGCTGGATTTGGAATCGGCTACTTTTACAGTATGGGTTCTGTCAGTAAGCCAGTTGGCAACCCATTGAGTGACGTAGGGATTAATGCTCAACTTAGTAAGTTTATCTATGATTCCAGAGTGGAGGATGGTGTCAAAGGCTTTGGCGAGGTCCAGATAGGCTCCGTGGACCACCTTATTCTTGTCCACGGCTCTGAAGACTAACTAGAAGCCAATCGGGTTCAGGAGACAAGATCGGCCCTTCATGAACCCAAACTGCATGGGGTCCAGTGTTTGAAGGTTGCCAATGTCTTTGTTTATAAGTTCCATGATAATACATTCCATGGTCTTGTAGATCAGGCTCATCAGACTGATGGGGCGGTAGTTCTCAGGATCCAAGGTGGATCCCCCCTTGTGGAGTGGGAGAATTGTAGCTGTGCACCAATCAGTGGGCATGAAGCCTGAGGTGAGGCTATGATTAAACATGACACTTAGGTGAGGTGCCAGTTCATTTTGTAGTTCATGTAGTACACACTCTGGGATGTCATCTGGTCTCATGTATTCTTAGCTTTGGAGAGTGCATTTTGTTATCTGTGTGGCCATTATTACCGGAATTTGGCAATCTTTCGGTATTGAGATGGGCCCTTCAGGGAGTGAGAGGGGCATGAATTTGCACTGAATTGATCTGCTGGGATATTGGCAATATTCTTGGGATCAGTATATTTAATGCCATTCTGTTGTAGTTTAGAGCAGATCTGAGCATTGCCATTTAGATTCTTGACAAAGCTATAGAATGCCTTGTGGTTGTCTTTGGAATCTTTGGCAATTTTATTTTCATAACTAGCTTTGGAGGATTTTATGAGGGATCTCAGCTTCTTACTGAGGCTGGTAAGGGAGTTTTTTGCATCCTGGGATTTTCCTCTTTTCTGCTACAGTTTCTTCCTTTTGTTATAAAGTTTGTTTATGGCAATGAACCACCAGATCGGTTTCCTTTTATTGGAGGAAAGCATCTTGGTTCTATTGGGGATGGCACGATTCATGCACAAGTGGATGTGCTCATACAGTGCCTTAGTGTAGGATTCATCAGTCAAACCTTCAGTTCCTGTCTGCATGGGTGTCATGAAGTTTGTCACTTCTGACTTGAGTAGCATGAAGTTGGCTTTGGAGAAGTTTTTTACAGAGGTTTCCTTTCTGGGGGGTGGGGGTGGGATGTGGATGTCAAGGGTGATCAGCTTATGATCAGACCTGTCCAACAAGGGGGGTGACCATAGGTGTGGAGCATCGATTTCCCTTGTTGGTAATCACAAGGTCTAGGATACTGGAGCCGCTGGTGGGACTAAGGATTAGTTGATCCAGTGTGTTGGAATTTATGAATTCCAAGAACCGTTTTATTTATTGTAAAGTGCTGTATGGCACTTTCACAATGCAGGGGGTGTGTTACAGTACCTGTCACACACACCCTGCATTACATTCCCATCCCATTCATCCTTTCAGTGTCTGTGGACACTTTCTATTGTACAGTGCCCTATGGCACTTTGACAGTGCAGGGGGCATGTTACAGATCTGCGAGCACTACTGTGACATGCTCCCTGCACTGATTCAGTATCCATGTACATGGCTCCATCTCAGTAGCATCTCTTCATTAATATGCAAGGTGTGCTGCCGAAAGGGGGATGCGGACACAGACACCATTCACTCCATATAGGAATAATGCTATTCCTACATGGAGTTTATTAAATCTGGGGGAAGGTCTTTTCAGAAACTCTGCATGTACAGATAAACTCACGGCAATCACTAATATTCATTTTTAACTTTCATTTTAAAATAAAGGCTTACCAAGTTACATTAAACAGTAAATAACTACTAAATATTCCTAAAAGACAGTAACTAAACATAATTAGAGATAAAACAATTCATCCATTTCAACTTTCTGGTTTAAAAGCCCACATTTACACGGGTTTCTGCTTGTTTAAGCTCCATACCATGGCGCCGAGCTGAGGTAAACTATTACTGGTTAAAAAAAAACCTATGGCCCCACAAGCTAGACTAAAAACAACAAACAGGAAAGGCGAAAGCCAAACCTAATGAGCTGAAACAAATTGATGAAACAAATTTATTAAACGCTTTTCGTTTGCCTTTAGATGCAAATTTTTTCAGATACAATTTACAAAATGTAAAATATCTTATTTAAAAGAAAAACTCATAAGTCATACGGCAGATACGTCCACTCAAAGACCTCCAATTAATTAAAATACCTCCCACTCTTAAAACGGAATGCCTCAGTTACTCATTGCCCACTATTACATTTTTAAAAAAAAAAAAAAAAAACAATGTTGCAATTATATAACTGTTGGCTCCACAGTAATGACCACTTAAAATTTGTTAATAATATACATAAACATAAATAAAAATGAAAATAAAGTGAAATAATGAAAAAATAGAAAAATAAAAAAGTTCATAAAACTTGCATAAATTAATTAATTAATCACAACAATATCATAAAGTGTAATTAATATAATCACATTCTTAGGTTTTTTTCAAACAACCACATTTGATAGGTACTTAATAACCTACTCTCATCTTTTTAAACTCTTCAGTTTTAAAATACAGCTGATCGAGCAGGTGTCATTTATGCCTGGAAAATTGTATGCGTTTAAAAATATTTGCCAGAATAACTCTAACTCTTCTAATAATAAAGGTAAAGGGCCACCTCTGATGTCAAAGGGTGTTTGGTCAATGACCTTATATTTAAATGTGTGGTCCTTGTATACTGAGATGTGTTTTGCTAGGGCGTTATCTGTTTTACCTTTGCTAATAGTGTATTGATGCTCGTAAATATGCTCACGGAGCCTACGCTCCGTTTTGCCTATATAAAATGTTAAACAGCACTGGCACTTAGCTAAATAAACTACATTCCTTGAATTACAGTTACATTTCTGTTTTAATTTGTATTGGGCACCATTTATGTTAAATGAATTTCCCACATCAATACATTTACAGAAATTACAAGATTCACATTTGGACATACCTGGGCTTTTCGGGGTGTTTCTATGCTGTTGTTCCAACAGAATTTTTTAAATTCTTATCCCTTCTGTATATAACTCTAGGGGAATCTCCCAATTTACTGAATAACATGGGATTATTGCTGAATAAATCCCAGTTCTTCTGTAATATTTTAACCACTCTGTGGCTGACCATACTGAATGTAGTGATAACGCTCAGATGGAAAACAACATCTGTATCTAAGTTGTTAACCCGAGGGCTAACTTCAGTCTCTAGGTTAAGTGTGGAAGAGACCACTAAGTCATTGTTCTTTACACTTAGGATAGGCCTATAGAACTTGTTGGATCTTTTGAGTTTCACCTCATCTATCAAAGCATCCAAGAGGGCATCTGGGTATTCACGGCTTAAGAACACACATTTCAAAGTAAGACATTCCTCATTAAAAACATCATCCTGACTAATAATTCTTGCCGCCCTCACCAACTGGCTCTTAACCACTGACCATTTCTGATGGTGAGGGTGACAACTTGAGAAATGCAAAAAAGCATTTGAATATGTGCTTTTTCTATGTATTTTTGCTGTAAAACCATGGCTAGCCCTGTTCTTTTTCAAGTTAATATCTAGGTAAGAAATTTCTTCTGTGCTGAAAGTGGATGTAAATTGCAAAAAATGGGTAGACTCATTGAAGTAATCCACTATACTGTTACCTATACTAATATCACCTTTCAATAAGATGAAGATGTCATCTAGGTAATGTGTGTAGAAATATATAGCCTCTTTAAATTCCTCATGTTTGAAGACCAATTCTGTCTCCCAATAAGCCATGACTAAATTCGCTATACTAGCCCCACATGGGGAGCCCATGGCTACACCCACTTCCTGTAAATAGTAGTCATTGCTGAACATAAAATAATTGTTCGACAAAATGACATCTAATAGTTCCATCACTAAATAAATTTCTGCCTCTGATGCTTTGTTTTTCCTAAACATGAAATCTATCCACTCAGTACCAAAAAATTAGAGGGTTGCAACTGTAGAGATCTTTAACATCTACTGTTAAAAAATTGTACCCTTCATTAAATTGTAGATTATTAGTCTTACTGAGAAATGACCATGAATCCTTGCACACTTGTTCTTCAGGTACCAAGTATTTCTTTAGAATCTAATCAACAAATTTTGCACTAGGATACGTAGCTGAGTTACGACCATCAACCAAGGGTCTCATGGGGGGGGGGGGTTCAAGTGAAGAGTTTAAAAAGATGAGAGTAGGTTATTAAGTACCTATCAAATGTGGTTGTTTGAAAAAACCTAAGAATGTGATTATATTAATTACACGTTATAGTATTTTTGTGATTAATTAATTAATTTATGCAAGTTTTATGAACGTTTTTATTGTTCTATTTTTTCATTCTTTCACTTTACTTTAATTGTTATGTATGTTTATGTATATTATTAACATTTTTAAGTGATCATTACTGTGGAGCCAACAGTTATATAATTGCAACATTTGTTTTTTGTTTTAAAAATGTAACAGTGGGCAATGGGTAACTGAGGCATTCCGTTTTAAGAGAGGGAGGTATTTTAATTAATTGGAGGTCTTTGATTGGACGTATCTGCCATATGACTTATGAGTTTTTCTTTTAAATAAGATATTTTACATTTTGTAAATTGTATGTGAAGACGTTTGCATCTAAAGGCAAATGAAAAGCGTTTAATAAATTCATTTCATAAATTTGTTTCAGTTCATTAGATTCAGCTGTCGTCATTCCTGTTTGTTGTTTTTGCAAACTATTACTGGTGGCAGAAAGTCTGCTCTTCAGTTTTTCCTTTAGATCTTGCTAGTTCTTTCTCTCTCTCTCTTGCACTTCAAATAGCTTAAGCACTTTGCACTTCAACAGGTTTTGTAGCAATTATTGTAGCTGACTTAAGTTCCATCAGCACTAGTTGTTCTTCACAAAAATAGCTCCAGTACTTAGTAATTATGACCACCCCTCCTGGCATGTTTAAAGGGCAGTTCCCTGTGCTTTCTCCTATTAACTTCATGTGCTTGGGCATTATAAGGCAGTGTAGCAACTGCCTCATGTACACAGACAACCCTCTCCTTTTACCTCCCATCACTTAGACTTGTGAGAGATACACTTATATCACCAAACTGGAAGCTATGCTCTCTCCAGCCAAGACCAGACTAGCTGGTCAAGAGGAGAAGGTCAGCACCTAAACCACACCACATGGAACACATAGCCCTCCAGAACACCCACCATCACAGTTCTCACATAAAAACACAAACCACACACCCACTTTCATGGAGGCTCTCAATAGAAATTTACTCAAACAACAGAGACCTCCAAGACAGAAAAGCACTTGACCACCACAACACAGCACAAACCACAGGACACATAGTTCACCTCCACAGTGTGCCCCTCAACCTAAGCCCCTAAGGCTAAACACCTTGCTAAATACATTAATCATAGGTGACTCAATAGTGAGTACACAGATGTCCCACTCACTAGGTGGAATAAAGAGAAGATAACAATCAGCTGTCTATCAGATGCCAGAGTCTGACACATAAAACACACACTCAGGTCACTCCACAACAAGTAGAAGTATGACTCTGTCATTGTCCATGTGGGTGTGAAGGACCTGAGATGCACCTCCCTGGACTACATGCAAAGAGACATGGTGGAGCTCTCGGATTACGTGACCCAGGGAGGTATGACCCTAGCCCTGAACAGTATCCTACTGTCACCCTGAATGATACTGCAGTACAAACAAAAAATGATTGACTTAAACAATTGGTTATGTTTTTAGTGTCATTCTAAGGGGATCCAGTATCTGTCTGCTTGGGAAGACGTTATTGACAGACCTCAATGCTTTGCCAGAGATGGCCTGCATCTGTCACCCATGGGTTTCCGGGTACTGCCTAAGACTCTTGCCACCCCTGTAGTGCCTTTTTTAGGTGGTGTTCCAAAGACCAAATTACCACCATAAGAGCTATAAATAAATGCAATCTGAGAGGCATGCTGCTCAATGCTAGAAGTCTAAATCTCAAGATGCACTCGCTCAAAGCACTCATCAAAATGGAGAACATCAACATTTGTGCTGTAACAGAGATCTGGTTTAAAGTGACAGAAAACACCCCTGCACTACCAGGCTATAACTCATTCCACACCTTTTGGCCCTGAAACATGGACAGAAGCTCCAAAGGTGGTGGTGTCTCCATATTTATAAAGGATATGCACACCTCCAGACTAGTAGTCCAGTATAACCCATCTGAGATACTTCAAGTACAACTAACATTGGGTAAGATGGTGATCCAGGTCATAGCCTGCTATAAGTCCCCAACCATGGCCCTAGACTCACAGTACATTTCTAAGCACCCTGGAATACATCAAGGTCCAATCCAGCACTCTCATACTGGGAGATATCAACTACCCCTCCATCAACAGGGAAAACTACTCAAGCACCAATACATTGGCCCAATGCTTCCTTGAATTCATTAGTTCCAATGTCCTGGACCAGCTCATTCTGACCCCCACTAGAGGAAGCAACATCCTTGACCTGGTTATTACTAACATGGGCGAATGTTGCTCTACACCAATAGTCAATCACTCCCTAGCCAGATCCGACCATAAACTAATCACCATGGAAATAAACATCTCATGCACCCCCCCCCCCCCCCCGTGCAAAGGTAACCACCTTTAGCAACTTCTCCAAAGCTGACTTGGGCTCCTAAAAACAAAGGTGGCAAATTTCATGGCACCCATGCCAATGGAAAATAGCTGCATGATTGCCAAATCACACACCAATGCACTGTATGAACATGTACATAAATGCATGGAACTAGCCATACTCAACAGAACCGAGATGTTCTCCTCCAAAAAAGGAAGCCAATCTGGTGGTCCCCTGCCATTAATAAACTCTATAACAGAAGGAAGAAACTGTTGCAGAAAAAGGTGAAGTCCCAAGACTGGAAAAACTCCCTTATTAGCCTCAACAAAAAGTTGATATCCCTCTCAAATCCTCCAAAGCAAGCTATGAAGGCAGAATTGCGACAGACACTAAAAACAATCACAAAGCCTTCTATAGTTCTATCAAGAACCTCCACAGCAATACCCAGATTTGCTCTGAGTTACTGCACAATGGTACCTCTTATACTGAGTCAAAAGATATTGCCAACATACTGTCCGAAAGGTTCATTGCCAACTTTACCCCTCTCTCCCCCCTAAAGGACTAATCACAATACAGGAAGACTGCCAAGTACCCAGCATTACTGCAGCACAGGTAAAAGCTGCATTGCTCAAGGTCAAGAATACAGCTTCTATGGGACCTGATAATATCCCTGGCTGTGTTCTACATGAACTACAAAGTGAACTGGCACCACATCTATGTGCACTGTTCAGTCACAGCCTCACCTCGCGCTTTATCCCTACAGAATGGCACACTGCTACAGTTATCTCTCTCCATAAAGGGGGAGTGACTACAGACCCTAGGAATTATAGCCCCATTAGCCTGATGAGTCTGATATGTAAATCTATTGAGCACATCATCATGGACCTGATTAACAAAGATATAGGAAATCTCCAAACTCTAGACCCCCCGCAATTTGGCTTTGTGAAAGAGAGATCATGCCTGCTCAACCTGGTTGACTTCTTTGAGTCAGTCACCAGGGCTGTGGATGAAGGTAAGGCAGTGCATACAGCTTACCTTGATCTTGCCAAGGCTTTTGATGCCATTCCTCACTCGAGAATTATTGATAAACTCACCAAACTAGGCACCAACCCCTATATCACTAGGTGGATTGCAAATTAGCTCACAGATAGAACTCACAGTGTGACATTAGTGGACTCCAAGTCAGACTGCTGACCAGTCATGAGTGGAGTCCCACAGGAATTGGTCCTGGGTCCTCTCCTGTTTGGCATCTACTTCTCAGAAGACCAGGGCAACACAAAGGGACTCTGGCTGACCAAGTTTGCAAATGACTGCAAGCTGGGAGCCATTATTAACCCCACAAGTGATGCAGACATCTTACAGAAAGACCTCACTGAGACAAATGACTGGCTTCAAAACCATGGCCTTAAGCTTAATGCCAAAAATGTGTCATCATCCCCTTTGGTAAAAACTCAGTTCCCACTAATTACCACATCAATGGAAGCCCACTGAACCCTGAAGGCATTATAAGAGATCTGGGGATGCAGGTTGACAGCAACCTCTACTTTGACCACCACATTGTCACTGTGGTCAGAAAGTCCTTCTATGTGGCACATCTCTTTATCAAGGGTTTTGCATCCAGGAAGAAAGAGGTCATCATCTCTCTTTACTCTTCCCTCATTAGACCAATCATTGAGTATAATGCCCCATTTGGCATGTACCTCACTAGACTCCTGCAACAGCTGGAGAGGCCACAGAAGTACTTCACGAATAGGATCCTGGCATTAAACACATGTTCTACATGGACAGACTAAAAAAATTCAGCTATTCTCTGTCTCATATCATCTACTTAGAGGTGATCACTACTTGACTTACAAAGCCATGTCCGACCCAGCTCTGTTAGAAATGCTACAGTTAAAGAAATCCCAATCCGTCCAGACCACATGCTCCAGAGACCTCAACCTCATTACTACAATCAACAGAACATGCTGGAGGGACAGGTACCACACCTAGAGACTGCCCATGCTCTGGTATAGACTTCCCATACATGTCAAGCAGAGCACCTCGCTGTCACTCTTCAAGAGAAATCTTGATGAGTGGTTGGGTAATAGAAAGATCCCCGCAGGGATCACTCCAGTGGGTCTATTTGATAGAGGCACTGGGAACTAATGTTAGGTGGCATGATGTCAGGGCACTTCTATGGGCTAGACTTGTAAAGGCTCCAGGGCCGTTAGCCTAGTACATACCTATGAACCCATGAAGAATGATTCCTACATTTCATATGTGGATGTTTTCTCAGCTTTTCATATGTTATTTTATATGAAGCTTTCTATTATTCTTTAAAGGAGACCTAACAATAAAACTTGTTTTGAAAAATGCCAGTGATGTATGATACGAATTCATCTAGTAAAGGTGTTTATGATGTGGTAATTGTTTAGAGACATTCCAATACTTTCTTTTGTGTAGGCAAAACAGCCACTAACATGAATTAGAATGCAACTTAGCATACTTTTTTTCTGTCATTTTAAATTCCAAGCACTGTGTTTAGTAACACAGCGCAAAACCATATTAAGAAATTAAAATGTATGTTTCCTTACCTAAGTTTCATCATAATGATATTTTGCATTTAATGATATGTTTGGCATAACAAATTAAGCTATATTTGGAATTAATTAGCTTCACTTATATATGCAACTTAAAATATATTTGAAATAAGGAATAAAAATAATTTACATTGTAAAAAGTGGTATTATTACTTGACCCTTACTATTCATACACTTCTATGTTTACAGAAACAATATTACAATGAAAATTAAGTATTTTTTTATTTATCTTTCAGTTTTTTAATGTTTTTGTCTTTAACTGACCATCCATTCCTTGTTGCACTTCTTTTGAGAGATGTAGATAAACTCCAGTCCATTTCATGCATCCCTATCAGCTTATCGAATGCACTTCTTACTGAACACCTTTTTGTTGAACTGTATTTAGTGAGATCTTATTCTGTCATACAATGCTCCCACATTGGGGGTTTGGGGGGTGCAGCCCCCCATCAGGGTGGGTTTTAAATAGTGCTTTTTTTTGTGAACACTGGGTTGGCCAACTGTTTTTTTACCCTGGGAAAGTATTTTGTTGAAATGGTTGTTCGACAGATTAAGATTTGTTTAATTGGGTTTGACGAAGAGGTGTTTGGGGAATATTTAGATTGATAAACTGATATGGACCCCATTTTATTAGTTTTTTTTCTAGAATT
This sequence comes from Protopterus annectens, assembly GCF_019279795.1. Taxonomy (NCBI): domain Eukaryota; kingdom Metazoa; phylum Chordata; order Ceratodontiformes; family Protopteridae; genus Protopterus; species Protopterus annectens. The sequence continues at coordinate 1,684,353,504 of NC_056733.1, forward strand.
GTATTCCTCTGCATAAACTCCAAAGCATTTTGGAAAGTGTGAAAAGTCTTCTGTTCATCTGTAAGATGAATCTTTATTTTTGCTGGAAACAAAATTTGTGCATTAATATTGTTTTTCTTTAAGTCCTTTATAACAGGTACACATGCTTTCTTTTTTTTTACATAACTGAAGTTGAATTATTGTCAAAAAAGTTAGCATAATGATTAAGGTGTTTATCTTCCAGATGCAATGTGCAAGGTTCTCACATGGGGTAACTGGCTAAGCATAAAATGGCCCACAAGGGAAACTAGCCTAGTAATAATCTATGAAACTAACTGGATAATTAGTCCCCACCATTTTTAAAACAAGATCTCTATCTTTGCTGGAAAAGAATCTATCACTAACCTTGGTGTAGATAGAGTTTTCTTTATTGATATACTGGAAAGTGATGTGTGTCATCTCAATACCAAAGGAAACAGCTTCAAGCAGGTGCATTGTCTTAGGCAGCCAGATATTAAGAAACAGACTTATACTATCTCCTTCCTCTTTCTCTGGGATGCCATAAAACCTAATGTTGTTCCTTCTGTATCTGTTTTCTAGGTCTTATGTTTTTTCCTGAAATAAGTTATTTTGTTTCAGGAGAAATTCAGGATTATTTTCACTCTTAGCCATTCTTCCATCTAAATTAGTCATTTCCTCTTCTATATTTGAAATTTGTGAAGACTGTTGTTTAAGAGCCTCACTCAGCACTTCCACCTTTTTTTTTCCTCCTTAATTTTGTCTATTTTGCTTTCCATTTTATCCATCTTTATAGAAAGTTCATTGATGCTGCTGAGTACAGACTGCATGTCTCTCTTCATTTTATTGTCCTGTACACTGGGTTTAGAGTGACTCATTCTGAGGGAATTAATTTTTTTGACAGGAAAAACTGATGAAGATGGTTTCAAACTTATATTTTCTTGTAGTAATTTATTCAGATGTAGTTAAATTATATATCCATCAAGTTTTGAAACTTATTCTTTGAAATTTTCTGTAAAAATTCTGCCAAAGATGTTAAAATGAAGCAGAACAAAAATACAGTGTTAATTGGTCACCATCTTGGCTATGCCCCGATACTTGCTGTTCTCCATAGTCTATCATCCATGGCCTTCCCTCACTATATTTACCACCTAACATTCTTTTCAATTTATGAATAAAAGGTACGTTCCCATAAAAATATGAGAAAACTAAAAGATTATTAAAGAATGTGAAACCTTCCTTCACTGTACTATGTCCTAATTTTCTTAGGAAGGAAGCAGACAAAATAGCAAACCCCTCAACTTATATTTCTACCCTCATTTACCAACCCTAAACCATGCCATCAGATGTGGTCTACTTCATGATGCCAGAGTACACCACTGCAGCCTTCTAAAAAATCTAAACTGGCTATCACTTAAAGGTGCACTTATTTTCTGTGCACCTTGGCAAATAAGATTCAAAATAATGGCTACTGCCCTCCTCTGAAAAGAAAAATCTCAATCAGGGAGCAGTCCTACTCACTAAGGAATTCGAAAAAAAGCTTAACATCTCTCACCACTTTCCCATTTAAAGCAGTCATTGGTGAAAGAGCTTTCCCATGAACAGGCCCTGCTCTCTGGAACAAGATACCATCTCAAACAAGGCATCAACATACTCTTACCAGGTTTATGAAGACCATTTCTGAGCACCTCTATAAGGAAGTTATTTGCAAGTGCTTTAAGAAAAAATTGATAAACTCTTTAAAATGATGAACATTCTAAAATTATTACAGTCCCTTAACTGTTTTCTTTTGCAATTAAACTCCTCTTATTTGTTTGTTTTCCTCTTAGGCTCTAGGCCTTTATCTGTAAATAATATTTTTTTCCTCAATTTCATTTGAGTTTCTTTTCCAAGAATTTCAGTTTTAGACCATTAAGAAGGATTTTCATTTAGCCAAATCTTATTGCAACCTATGTAAACTCATAAAACCTGACATAAACCTGATGCTTTATTGAAACTGTGTAAGAACTGTGCAGTATTCTCCTTAAAAATAAAAAAATGCATATTAACGGTATACAAACTTTATTTTGATGTGCATAAGTTAACTTGTACTGTTTATTACCCCTCTGACCAGGTCACAATCGATATGGGTCCCTGAACTAGTCCATCTATCTGGTCACCAAACAGTAATTAACTAACTAAATACACTTTCTATAAAAGTATGCATACTGCATCCTTGAATTTCATAACAATAATAGCATTGAATAACCAGTGATAAGTACTCCTAGGAAAGAAGAAATAAAAACAGTCTGGATATTAGTTTGATGAAGATACCCCCTGTCTGCTCAGCCACTACTCTGCAAACATACTGTAAATAATCATCAAAACAAAAAACAACCTTGTGTGCAATAATGCCATATTCAAGCATTCTCTGATAGTGTCTACCTCAAATTATTGTTGCTCTTAACTGCCAAGTATCAACCTTTAAATGCTTCCAATATGTTAGCAATTGCCAGTCTAAATAATCACTACAACTTCCTAAATGGCAAAATCATAAGACATACCCCCATCAGATACCAATACAATTTGAGATTAAAGAAACAAACTCTGTTGTGGAAGTACAGGGTAAACATAATATGTAATGTGAAATATCTTTTTAATCATTTACAAATGGCACCCTTCTTCAAAATATAAATCCAATCTGATATATACAAACTGTAGTAATAAGGACTTCCCATTGAACCAAGGCCTCCTATGTGCTTAACATAGTTAATAAAATGGAGGAAAGAAAATTCTTCTTTAACAATGTATGAAACCTAGCGGTACTGATAAGGACTATATTATTCTTGAAATAATTGGAACATTATATGGCACATAGCAATAAATACTATTTAAGAATCATAGCTCAAGCTTTAGTCTTCTAACATCTACTGTACTAGACTCATGGGTAACCTATCTGATTGTATCTAATGATCAAACTGATACAGTCCAGGGCAATATCTCAAGTATTAGCTCCATAGGACCTGATTACATCAAATAAAGCATTCCCATTGTTGTAAAATATTGTCTGGTGAGATCTTTCACATCTAATTAAATACATCTTTTTTTTCTATATGTTTTGTCTCCAAACTAATACAACATGCCACAGAGCTTATATCCATATGGGAGAATCAATTGATGACACTAGTAATTACAATTCCAACAGTCAAAATCCTGTCCATTGTAATGAAGAAGATCATTATAGTCCTTGATCGGAAAGTCAAAGGCAACTTCTTTATTCACCATCTGTACAAATGTTTTATGCGGAATGAAATGATAATCTATCAATCCATTTTTGAAAATACTTATCCCGATGAAGGTTCCAGGGACAGCAAGCTGACAAGGGTTGGTAACATATTCTTTTCCCCAACAACAAACTCTTGTTCATTTCATGAGATCTCAGTTGTTCACATCCACACTGAGAGATATGATCCTTAGTATTTCTCAGATCTTTCCAAGATAGCTGTGCTTGTTACAACTCCAGTGACAGCTACCCATGAGGCATCCATACAAGGTGACAAATTAGCTCAGTTGTCTATCCATTATGGAGAAGCTGTAGCTGAGATCTTCCTGGATTACTCATCTGCCTTACTCTGTCAGAGATGGGGATCCAAACTACCTCTGGAAAAAAATGTGCTTTCATCTATGATTTCATATTACTGCTCACTAACTAGAGTTCATTGCTGTGTGTGAAGAAGGGAGAACAAATTGACTGATCTAAGAGCTACATTTTGCTTAAATCCCTCATTCAAATGCCATACATACATACATACATACATACATACATACATAAATACAATACTACCACTATAGCTCTAATCCTTTGGTCAGCCTCTTCACCCGGTCTACCATTACCCATGAATGTGATGTATTTTTGTGAACATTATCTGTACCTTTGAAAGTGCTGTGCACAAAATTTTGCTTGCTGATCAACAGAATTTCAGCTCAGAAGAAAATGTCATTGCCTGGTTCCACAGCGAGACCTTTCACATTTGCTCCTACCACCACCTACTCAATAATGGAGCACTAAACTGGTGTCCTACTAGTCTATATTCTAGGCCCATTGCTATCTTCATTATTTATTAATGATATTGCACATAACCTACATGAAAATGTATTACCTTGTGAACAGCGCGGATCCCATTATATGAACAAGAATCTGTTGTTGGGGATAAGGAAATTTTACTCCTACTAAGGTGCACTCTTCTTTCACATCTGCCAAAAACAATACTCTCCTTTTGTGGAGACAAATCACCTCTGTCACAGATGTGATTTTCATTCCATCTGCTTTACAGTTATCAGCAAATCATTTCAGGACACACTGGAGATTATAGTCACAAGACTAAGTGGACATCATTGGGAAATAAAAAGATGCCCCTCTCATGGTCTGTGACTAGATATTTTGAAGTCCTCTTCATACAAATCACAAGAAGGAGAGAGACATACAACAAAGGTGGCAGAGTCCTACTTCCACATTCAGCATACCCAATTTTACATTTTGAATGCAGACACAGCTCACACTCCTGAAATATCATAATCAAATGACTATACTGTTGCAGGATATAACTGTACATGTTGTCACTACTGCATGAGAATACCACTCTAATGACCTCTCCAATATATTTGCAAGTATAAATAGTTGATCTATTTCTCAAACATCAATACAGCTTTTCCTGAATCAGAGGGCTTGATTATTGGAGACAGTCTTCATTCTGGCACCACGGAGGCTGAGGAATGTGACACATCTGTAATTAGAAAACAATGTACTTGATTATTTTGCAAAAAATGAGGACTACAAGACCATTAGGTAAGTCTGAAAATCTAGATGTACTATTGCAGCTTTCCATACAACATTGAAAAGAAATGTAAACCATGAAACATAATGAGTGCTTTTAGCATTTCTAGCAGGTTCTCACCCATTCCCACAGAGAAGCAAATGTAGAAATGTCATTTGCCTCAAAGAAACTCCAAGTGAAATGGAAGAAATTCCATCATCTGTTTGTGGCACTGAGTCTCCCGATGAATGCATGTCCACAAAATTCATTTTGTTAGTTTTTCTGACACCATTCATCAATGTTCCTAACAGAGTCACAGTTTAGATACCCTTACAGAGAGCAGCCTGAGCAATAAACTGGCTATCCTTCTAGTGTCACCAAACGGTTTTTGTTCAGGCCATGGAACCAGTGGATGGAGAAAATGAATCTGATATTTAGTATATACAAATATCACAAGTTTTTACCTCTTCAAGGAAACCACTGTCCTATCATTTTTTGAGCTGTGGGACTATCATAATTAGATGACAAGCACATGGATATTATTCACTGTTATCATAAAACTGTATTAATGCGAACTACAAATGTAAATAGTATACATGTCAGGTGACTATACAGAAACATTATTATACACTGGGGTTGTAAGGTAGCTTTCCTTGAACAGTTGATGATACCAGACTTTAATATGAATGCTCACACCACAGTGCTCACACCACAGTGGTCACATTTCTGAATGGCCACATAGTTTATGAATCACCTTCCACTGACCCACAGCATCCTCATACCATGTGATCACAGATGGAAACATTACTTCAATCTAGTTTCAATAATAGCATACACCTCACTTTTTATTTCTCTTCATTTCTATATTTTTTTATCACATGTTTTTTCCTCTTTTATATTGAAGAAAAGTGATGTCATTAACTACTTTGTGCTTTAGGACACCTTCACATCTTTGGTGTTTAAACTTCTGAGCATCACATCTACAGCCAAAAATATGAAGCAAGGTGAAAGGGAAAATGGATGATGGCTGGGTATATGAAGCCCTAACCATCATTATAACCACATATTCACAATAGTGTCGTTTTATATTATTGAATTATACTCTAATGATTCCTGCAGTTCAGGGTAAGCTGAGTACTGGGTTGAGCTGCTAACAAGATGTTTTGTAGTCCCCACATCAACAACATATCACTCTAAGAAAACATAATAATTTACAAAAGTTTAGAACAGGTAAGTTCAAACAAACTGACAAGAATGACATGCATCCTCTTCTCATGTGAGGTTTCAGAAAGGAACAATGTTGTAAAAAATAATCATAGTCAGTCATTATACTTTTTGAAAAGCCAGTGCAGAGCTGCTCCACAACTGACATGTCCTTATTATGATGATGTCTTGGGTAATCATGCTGTAAGCCAAATGTAGCATTCCATTTTAACTGAAGTTACAAAGTTGTAGGGTCTGCTAACTTTTTTTTTAATTGTCTGACTTCTGTCTCTTTGTGACTTCAGAGGTTTTGCAAGTCAAACTGAGAATAATTTGTTGTGGTGCCTCTGTAATTCCTGCTCATGAACTATTAGATCACTTCTTAGGGCCTCTGGGAGATGATTATCTGCAATTTACTAGACATTTTGAAAACTGTGTCAAAGCTGTCAGTGGAAGATTATACCAAGTAAATAAATAAAAATAAATAAACAGCATGTGACAATTAGCTGAACCACTAATACACTGGAATGTACTTTGGGCATTTTAACACACAGTAGTCATAAAATCCTGCTTACAGGATGCAAGGTATAGCTTCCTTTGAAACAACTGTATGTCAGAAATGACATGACATTTCTTTGCAGGCAGAAATCACATCAGTGGCTAATTGGCCACAAGACAAATCCTCAACTAAAATAGGGGATTACATCACTTTCCTCGCTCTGATAGGAGATAAGAAGAATGTCTGCTTAAAAGCATAAAACGAAAAGCAAGAAACTCAGCCAATGTGTATATATATATATATATATATATATATATATATATATATATATATATATATATTGTGGATTAGAATTATGTTATGTGATCCTTTCAAAGTAAGTAAAAAGAGAAGTGTGTCAGTATGAACTGACAGGGTATTAAAGAATGCAGTTAGCACCCATTGTTTTTATCTTGTGTATGATTGTTCACTCAATGACAGATCAAAACCAACGTTTTTTTTTTTATTTCTAATCAAGTATCGAGCATATATGGTAATATTTTCTGTTAGCATGTTTAGCTCATAACAGCTTCAATAGTTTTCTGGTGAGAAAGTCTATGGAATCTACTAGGATTTCCTTTAAATAAAAGCCAGTCAGACATTTTGCTTCCTTTTCATGCAGTAATATAAGTCAGAGTACAACATACTGTATCTAATAATGTTCCTTATTAAGTACATTCAAAGGAATAAAATTGTGTTTTCAAAGATCTGCATGCAATGCCAGAAATAAGACATGAAGCAAGGACATATTTCATTCAAACAGCATTATAAAATCCTGTTTTTTTTAATCGTGTGCTTTGGTATTCTATTTAAAATAAATGATGCTACAGCAGGCAGTTGAAAATATTCATCTCCTCATGCCATCAGTTTATTTCTTAATTCATTTACTTATTTTGTCACTATCAAGCAGATTATAAGTAACTGCAATAAGAATTAGAGAAATGCTTGATCCATCATGTATTCCTCAATCTGCATGTCTGGAATATCTAATGCTGCCACAAGTCACCACATTTATCATCTCACAGCCTTCTACAGTAGTTCTCATCCTTAGTTTAATAGCCTTTTAATAACAATAATAATAATAATAATAATAATAATAATAATAATAATAATAATAATAAAGAAAAACTGGTTTCTCAGAAGGACACACACATTCTTGGAAATATAAATACCAACATGATTAAATATCATAAAATGCAATTTATCCTTTTACGTGCCAAGATAGTACTCCATGGTACTCATTCCTCTCAACTGTCCAGATTTTTGCAGAATGTCTAGATTTTTGGCTCTTATTTTTGGTCTGTTCCTCATAAAATTAGTCTATTTCTAACAAATCTCTGAGGATTGAAGTCAGTAAATAATGACAGTCATTAGAGTTTCAGACCTCATATCCCACAGAAAAATGCATACTGACACAAAACCTTTTATTCTAATAACTTTTTAAGCTTATAAGAGCATTATTTAAAATTTGTCCCTATTTTTGTTCCTTTGTCCCCCGTTATTTTTGGCTTTTCCCAGATTTCTTGTGCTAAAAGGTTGAGAGTAATGATGGCACTTGCAGCATTACAAATGATGCAGAAAGGTGTGTACACAAAAAGTAAAGATCATGCCCATTTGCTGCTGTTACCCTTAGGTGCTACCATTTTACACTCTCAGACTTATACTATTGTCTAAGATCCCATCTTATGAAATATATGTATCATTTCACCTGTTGCTTCCTGCAAGCATAATAAATGTGACTTTCATGTCAATTACATCATGTTTAATCAAGCACTTAACTGAAGATATTAAGCATAAGGATTATGAGGGATACCACAGAAAAAAGCACCTTCTTTAGTATATATATATATATATACATATATATATATATATATATATATATATATATATATATATATATACACATGTTTCTCATGCCTTCAATTCAAATGTTTTCTATTTTGCTATCTTCTTGTCTTACTTATACCAAATGAAAATACCACAACAGTTTTTAGCTATATATTTAATGAGTTTCATATTACTGTCTGCAGTAAGGCTTAGGAAATGTAATGTTTTCCGTTTTAGATTCCCCTTTTTTTGTAAATTGTGATTAGTGCAACTGTCAAACGTTTTGTATATTGTTTGTAAATCTTTTAAAAATTTTGTAATCTTTTTGTACTATTGTTATGGAGATTTTCTCCCTGAGTCTCCACCGAAAACGGGCTAGTTGTCCAGCTGGACTCTACCCGGTTAACAAATGTAAAATAAATAAATAAATATGCTTGACTAAAGTCATGGATACTGTATCACCAGAACATCATACAATATAAGGCTCAGTTATTTATTGATGCTGAAATGCATATTGCCCTCATACAAATGTGCACGACATATGTCACAAAGATACTGCATGTGACTGATGAATATTCAAAACTACATGGTGAGAGACACACAATATTATAGCAGAAAGTTGCACAATGGAGTGTATTATGCAAGTGCTGAATGTAAAATAGGACAATGAGATAGAATAATTAACACTTTGTGCAAATCTACCATGAATCACACTGCAGCAGTGAAGTGAAAGCCAAAGAAGGGGGACAGTGCAATTTACTTTTCCCTACACAGCTGGGTGCAATCATGTTAAAGGACAACATGGCATATTTCTATAGCTTATTGTAAGGAAAGTGGCAATGAGAGAAGCAACCTTTTAATATATATGATATGTTTTTAAAGCAGAAATTCAAAATAAAATATCACCAGGTATCAGTGAATTGGAAAATGAACTTTACACCTCAAAATACTCCAGCATGAAGCATAGCATGGGATAATGTAGGCTCTACGACAATCCAATACAATCTGAACATAAAGTAGTAACACTAAACGAATATAATGCGGTGCCTTACTGAAACATAAATCATAAAACTTGAGAGATGGTTAACTGTTGACCTGGTATATACAATCTGACAATTGTATTACTCTGTAACATACCCCAGTCATGCAATTAGTAAGTGATGACCGCTAATGTGATTACATTTAACATGCATTTTGATTGCTCAGAGTGATGCATATCTTTGTGTTCTACTAGATTTACTACAGTACTACTGTTTTCATGTGTAACGTGACCTTTAGCAGTAGTCAGGACAGAAAATGTTGATTTAGTCCAGGTTTATAGCATACTCAGCAAAGAAAATAGCGCATATCTTGGCAGGTAACATGTTTTTCCAAAGAAGCATTCAAGACTTAACTGTAAAGTAGCATGTTTTTGAAGTAAACAACTATTGCGCAATGTCATATAAATAAATACATAACTAAATAAGACTTACACCTTCAGAAACTGTCTCAGAAGCATAATAAAATACATGACTCTATGACTTACAAGGAAAACTTGATCACCTATAGTGTGCCTTATATACAAATGCAGCATAAGATATGGTGATAAAGTTTTAGGAATTGAAATAGATGTCATGATAGCTGGTCAAATAGACAAAATTGAAAAGTGGTATGTATACAAAAAATGCAATGGTCTTACTCGGAAGTAAAAATTGAATAGATAGCCTGAAACTAGTAATGCAAACAATAACGTGGTAAGTATGCTCAGGTCCCTATCAGTTTATCGAATGCACTACTTACTGAACACCTCTTCACTGAACTCTACTAAACAAAATCATATTCTGTCGAATGATTGCTTCAGTGAAGTTTTTCCTAGGGGAAAAAGTGGGCATCGTCAGGGATTTGCCCTTTTCCCCATTGTAGTGCGATCTTGGGGTTGGTATATTTATTTAGGGGGTGGAGGGTTCAGCCCTAGAGTGGGTTTTAAATAGTGCTGTTTTTGTTGTGGTCACTGGGTTGGCCATCTGTTTTTTTTCCCCCTAGGAAAAACTTCACTGAAACTATTCTTCAGTGGAATAAGATTTCACTTAACAGAGTTTGATGAAGAGGTGTTCAGTAAGTAGTGCATTCGACAAACTGATATAGACCCCTATGTTGTGCAGCATGTGGAGCATCTTAGGATAATAATCCAAAATGATGTCAAATGAAGTACATTAACTAGTGATATAATACTCTGATGTGGTTTGTCAGCAATGATGTGTCCTACACAGAATGACTGATTCAGTTTTAAAGATGATTACATGAGTATGTGAGACATCTGATGCCCTTTTCCAAATGTTGTGCACTTACAAGTTGGATGAGCAGAGGTCCCATCAAGTCCAGTGTCTTGCACTGACAGCACTTGTTTGTGTCAGCAAAAAAGTCCTTTTCCAAGACATGTTTATAGTGGACCTACCTGAGTAATACATGGACAGTCTTCTTGTTTTTCTTAATCTGTTAATAAGGCAAGATAAGAAGTGTTGTAGAATAAATGCTAAATTCCATTCAAAGTGTGTGCACAAGACATTTCCGTTGACTAAATGTTTTATTACAAAATCATACAATCATTGATTCAGTGATACTGAAAGTAGAAACTGTTCGCATAAAACTTTAGCTGTACTTATAGAACATGCAGTTCAAACATTTGGTATGATCACAACACCACAGGTATAGACCAACAACATGATACCAAATTCTACACCAAACCTATAGTCACACAAAAAATAATGAGATGAATGTTCAGCAGGATAAAATCACCATGACACTGTGCCTAAAAACATCGCTAATGACAGCCTACACATCCTGACTTATACTTCTATCTTCCAACAGCACCAGTCCCTGAATAAGGTGCAGTGGTTAGCATTGCCGCCTCACAGCAAGAGGTTCTCTGGTTCGATCCTCGGCTGGGGTACCTTCTGTGCGGAGTCTGCATGTCCTCCCTGTGGTCACGTAGGTTTCCTCTGGGTGCTCTGGTTTCCTCCTAAATCCTAAAGACATGCTGTAGATGGATTGGACACTCTAAATTGGCCCTAGGTGTGAGTGCTTGCATGTGTGTGCCTTCTGTGGAAGGTTGGGTGCCGGGCTGGCAACCCGACACTGTAAAACTCCACTGCCAATCATGAGCGGACAGGTGACAGGTGTGGCGACCCCTAACCGAGAAAAGCCAAAAGAAGAAGAAGAAGAAGGGATGATCACAGTCAAACACTGACAAAGCTAGAAACTAAGATGCATCAATGGCTAGTCTCTGGACATGCATAGCATTGTCCTTATTACTGTAGTCACACTCAGAAGCTGAGGACCACCACTTCAGGAGATAGGTACACTGAAGTTTCATAACATACCCCATTTGCCCACTAGAGGGCATCACACAGCTGAAACTGTACTTTAGACAGATATTTCTATGAAGAATTAAAAAATATATATAGTTTCCTATGTCTGCCAAACTTGAACAGCTGACAGTTCCCCTCTTTTTTCCTTTTCAGACACACTTGTGCAGTGGTTGTAGAACATTTACAATTTCCCTGTTGTTTAACAGCAACCTCCTTCACCCTTCTCTCAGCTTCCTGCCTTAAAATCTACAGTCAGTGCCAAAGATAGTCAAGAAAAAACATTAATATCAGGACAAGATTTAAAATAAGGGTACTATTCAGCAGTTAAATTGATAGAAAAAGAGAAGCTGTAGCAATATGAACTTTTTGAACAGTAACAGTTCTCTAATACTAATATTAGGCATTGTTTTTTTAATACAAAATTCAAAATTTCATCTTATTACAAACTTTATGAAGAGAGGGAGAAATATTTGGAAAGTCAGGCATACCTCTCCAAAACTGAGCAAATATTAAATGTATGTATGCTCTCCTATTTCACCTCAATGAAATATTTAGTTTCCTAGCCTGTGCAAGGCCTGATATGCAAGCTGGTGTCTGTACTGACTCACTGGAAGGACCAGTCAGCCTGAGCTTTCCTTCTGACAACACCAATCTGAGTGATTCTGCCCCCATTACTACAGTAGACAAACTTTGGGAAACGGATAACACACATTCACAACTGCTGGTATAGACTACAAGTAGCAGCTTCAATAAATCATTTCTCTAGGAATGTCTAAAATGTCTGCAGAAATCCTTCATTTTCCACTGTGGATGTTACCACACACACACACACACACACACGCACGCACGCACGCACGCACGCACACACACACACACACACACACACACACACACACACACACACACACACACACTATATATACTAACACTGATTCACAGTAACATACACATTTCTCCAGAGGTGGTATGTAGCACATTGATTTAAATAGAAAACAATAGTAAAAGAAAATCTAACACAGCTTTGGTTGGACAGCTAAGTATTGCTTCATCTAAAAACTACAAATTTGTAGCAACTAAATGAAATATGTTAATGTATATGATATGGCAAACACGGCTTTCTGGCATAGCTTTACAATGCCCTTCTACCCAGGCCAAAAAAAAAGCAGAGTAATCAGAATTAAGAGCTGTTGCTTACCAGCAGTATCTAGGGAATGTTAATAAAACTCATTGACTCCTCTGCAACATATGCCCTTGAATCTCTGATAAAACTGATGTCTACCTTGCAGAGTGCCCATCAGCACTTATTGATGTCCCCACACATGCAACGCATCATTTCAATACAGCATAGCACCTTTCACATCAGTGCTGTCTCTAGACTAATACATATAATGTTGCAGAACCAGTTGAAGTATATCATGCTAACAGGGATTCCTTTTTTCCTCCTAAAAATGTCTGATACATATCAAGCAGTAAAGTCACAGCTATATACTAAAATATTAGAGTCATTGTTAAAAATCCTAATGACTAACTAGTACCTACAAAAAGTGCTATCACGGCATGTGCTTATATAACTAAATGCAGTAACACTGCAAGATACCAGCATAACTCCTGCCATGTCTAATCAGGTAAATGTACAATGATGAAAACTTGATGAATGATTGAAAGTTAAAAAATATATAAACAGAAGTGAGTTCCTCAAGCCCTAATCAAATTCAGTATTTGTCTGCATTCCAACTGATCTAAAATGTCTTAAAATAAATATCTAGATTGAATGAAACTGTGTTGTCACCTAAAAGGAGTTTGTTACACACTGGAAATTTGGACCAATTTTTTTTTTCTTTCAGCTACTTATGGTATGCCAAGAACTTTGCTTGCACTGTGTTCATACTATGCTTGGCCTTAGCTGTCTCAGAAAACACTGCTATCACAATATATATTTTTTCACCTTGTACTGAAAGGTACATAAACTGCAACATACAGGTGGTAGTTTATCCCTTTACATCTGAATAGCAGCCTTCTGGAGACAAAATGTTTCCAATGTCCAAAATTCTGCATGGTATGCAAACAACAACCAGGACATCTACTTGAGAGTTTAAGTCTGGAAAGTTACAGTTCTCATGGTTTGTCTTGTGGTTTGGGTACCTTGCTCTGTTGGTTACCTTCTTTTTGTTTGCTTCCCAGGGAGAGGTGTGAAAATTTATTTTGGCCAGTTCAGAAGTTTTCTATGACAAGAAAAACTGAAGAGAGAAATAATACTCAATTAATGCATCAATCAAGCAGGGAAGCAGAACAATCTACTTACAGAAGAAGTAGTTTGCATTGATATTCTAACCTAACTATTACAGCTGAAGGTGCAAACATCACAAGGCATGCCATTTGGAAATAAACAGATACAATTTAATTCCTAATTTTCACATAAAATATGTTTATTTGTAACCTAGCTTAGAACTGTGCATCTGTCAATGCTACAAGCAACATTTATGACTTCTTGTCCATTGTTTTACTATGGTCTGTTTCAGGGATGGGTCAATCAGATTTTCTGATCAATTCCCCATTTTTCCTGCTTGCTCAGTGTAAGATATTATTATATAAGCTCTTAAAGGTATCCTAGTGATTTGCTTTCTTGTGATTACTGTAGCAATCCGCATCTTAATGCATACATCTAAGATAAAGGTTAAATAGGCACCTGATCAGCAGGTGTACAAGATCGCATAAATCCAGGGGTTGGGAAATTTGGCAGTACCCTACATCGGTGAGATCTCACAGTCAGTATATATAATTAGCAGGGGATTTGGGAAGTGTGTGTACATGTGTGTGTTGGGGGGGTTCCTGGCTGGAAGAAAATTATGTTTTTTTTTAAAGGTAAAGATTGCATGCACCAAGGTTGTTTCTCAGTGCATGTGTACTAGCGTGTCAATGTTATCAACTTTCATGTTTTGACAACATTATGCTAGTCGACAATTGGTGTTTTTATTCTTATATTGTTTGTTTCCGGGGTTTTTTTGTCCTGGACCTAAACATTTTGTGAAGGCTCCTTCTGTTTTATTGTGGCACATTACTTCTAAAAGTTAAAATAAGTTCATTGGGTTATCAACTCAGTTTGTGGGGTTTGAGATTGAACACTGGAATGTTATACAACCTATATGGACTTAGCTTACGTATTTTGTATGTGAGCTTGTACAGGCATATGTAGTCCAACCCGTCTTTCTTTGTTACTTTTGTCCCGCTCCTCTGCTAGAGCTCTAAGTTTCCTGGATTCCTTATATTGTTTTCTTTTTCCTTTTAATTTCTTATTTCTTTATTCTGTACCTTTTGTCTCTCTGCTAATGAAGCACAACTAATAAACAAATCTTTACTCTTGCTTTACTTAACAATTAATGGATCATCTTATAATTAGCCAAGTACATAATAATTGATAGTTTTGGGTTCTAATTGCATTGTGTTTATCTCCCACTTATAACTTATCCCAAAAATAATGTTTTGAAGTATGAATAGATCAAATCTGCCAATATCATAGTAGGGGATACAGGCAATTAATTTCTGCTGTGTAGCTTCTAACAACAATGCTTACAAAATTTTAGGAATACATCTTAAATCAATGATAGTTTACAATTGCATACATATGACAGGAATAACATTTTAGAAGTAGTATTTGTCTACCTAGCCTTTTGCTGCTGCTTACTCCATGTTGTAATTTCTACATAAATTCCCACTTAAGTATACAATACTTAAGTCCAGATCATCACCAAGCATCATGCCTGACCACAGTCATGAGGTAACTCTTACTCACATATAAGACATCAGTATTTAACTTTCTACAAAGCTGCCAGCATCTGTGGCCAAAACAGACCCTGAACAAAATGTCTTATTACTTTAATTGTACAAATTTATTAACCAGGGACATAACTAAAGAGGAGTGTTTCCTTTCACTGTGTCAATTGGTTAAGTGACTTGCATAGAGTCTCATGGCAAAAAATGGAGGAGGAAGGAATTCAACCCTGTACCACTGGTTACAGGAAGCAATTCACTGACAGTTCACAGCCTTAAGACTATGCGTTAACTGCCAGGCAATCCTCTGTACTAACTGTGACTCTTTTCTTTTAGTTTTAACAAAGGATTAGCATAAGGTGTTGTACGAAAGTATTCGCATATAAAACTGCCCTGACCAGAGAGAAAATTAATACATTTTATCCATATATTAACTATGTGTGACTCCAATTTCAACACCAATCAGCAGCCACAGAGCACTAGATTGTCCTCACCAAGTACAAGTTTACTGCTCTAATCTAGTGCAGTCATATTGCTGTGCAAATTATTTATGTTTTGACAGTTTAGTGTTAGGTGTCTAACACCTTAATTTGCATAAAAGAAGAAAGCATAAAGCTGATACATTAGACAGCTTCAAATAGTCTGTGTTACACCAGGCTCATATATAATGCCAAATAATATACTGAAGAGTTAGGTGTGCACATTAGCATGTTACTCATAAATATTGATGTGCTACATTAAATGGCATTACTCATTCTTACAGCTGAACCATTTGCAGTAAGATATTCTGCTTATTTCATTGCATGTAAACTGTACCACACTAAAATAACCAGGAAAAAAAAAGAAGCATGCTTATCACTCAACAGGTTTGTTCACTTCTTATTATATCACATTTAGTGAATACATGAGCAATCAAGATAAGTGAAATAACTTTATGGCAGAGTCCAGCTTTTATGTAACATAAATGTTAAAGTGTGGATTAAGGGAGTTTAGGTTTGCTGTTATAGGACAGAGTTGGATGGTGCTTGGTAGTGTAAGTACTTTAGATATTAGACAATTTGGCAAAATGTAAGGCTTTTCTTTTAGAGTATGATTTGTGCTTAGATTGGTTGGTTGATAGAGTGAATTATGGTAATGAAGATATGTTACCTTAGATGAACTATCAGGATTAGGTTTAGGATTAGTGACTTTATAACATTCTTAAAATTAGACATTATTATTTCACTGTGCTATTGCCCTTTGCAAAGTTTTCATTTCTGTTCCTATACCATAGAAATTGCTTGATGGACTCCACTTCCATTAAGTTGCATCATAACTTCCTGAATACAGCCTACAATGCTACTAGGGACAAAAATCCAAAGAATTAGCCTATACATAGCTATAAAATAGAAAATAATATCTAAGTATATTTTCACTAATTAAAATGTCATACCACAATCTCAATGTAATTCAGATTTCCCCAAAATGGCATTTTCTTTCATCTACTGTACAAAATTAACCTACAAATATGATATATGTGGAAAACACATTGGAATAACTTGGGCACAGAAGTGCTTTAATGAAAATGGATAACCTTTCTGTGTTTAATAAGCAGGAAGGTTTGTCCCAAATAAATAATTGGTGCCAACATCATGGACATAAATGCCAAAAGTGCATTACTGTAAACTTTGGGAAGTCATCTAACCCAGAGAACTACAACAATTACATTACATTGTGTCCCTAAAAGTTGACCACGTTGTTTGGGATTTGGGAACTTACGTGGACAATAAACTAATTTTGACTAACATGTATCTACTGTTGTAAGAAAATCCTTCTATTCTGTACAGCTTAAAAACAAAGGGAATGTGTTTAGATCTAGAGATATAATTGTCCACCTTTACTCACCACTCATTAGCCCAGTCATCAAATATAACACACTCTTTGCATGTATCTGTCCAGACACATGCAACAACTGGTCAACTTTGTCATTTAGTCACTAATTTAGAACAATTCCACAGATCACGTTTGGACCATTTTGTATCTCTTTTAAATGTTCTGTGAACTTACACTGTAAATCTAATTAGAAATTTTACTATAATTCTTAGTAAATAGTCTAGTTTCAAAGATTGTCTAGGCTGAAAGTGTAAATATTTTTCTTCACCTTTAAATAACTATATCCCTCTCAATGTAATATGGGTCAATTTTTAAAGCGCAATACTATCAGGTTTTTCTCTCCTATCAAAAACAACGAGGACAGAGAAAATGAAATGTTTGAAAATGGAACACTATAAGATGTAACTATAAAACTGATTTAGTATCAAGAAATCAGAAAGAATAAAATGACTAGTAGGCAAGTTAATAGCCCCTAACTCTCAAATAATCTGCCACATCCTGTAACCACGATAAGTGTAAAATGCTCCATTATCCCTTCCTAACTCTTAGCAAACACATTGAACATCCAATATTCTAAAACACATACCCAGTCCATTCAAGAAAATGAGCAGATTTGTAAAGATACCAAAGAAATCTGGAATGCTTTCTGTGTCACCAGCAGTAAAATGTATACTTCTTCACCTCTGATTTAATTGGTCAATATTTAAACTTGCATAATTCAAACCTTATATTTTCTGAACTGCTTGGTATCATGGGCAAATCTTTTTGCATTAGGTGAACATTAAGATTCGGTAAACTCCAAGAACCTACTTGTTATAACTTAGTGCTCTCTGTGAGAAATCTCAATATTATGTGGCTGCAATCCTTCTTTAATTAGATATCCTATAGTTGCCAATGTAAACACAGTAACCATGTCCCAGCCACTGATAAAAGTAACTGCCAGATAAACGCCAAAAATTCAAAGCATAAAAATTGGCAGGAACACCACAGCTTCACTCAGCAAAAGTATTTATTGGTAAAAATGGACCAGATAAGTACATTCACATTGTAAAACCAACGCTTCTTCAGATCATAAAAACATAAAATCATAGCTCAGTTTAAAAACAGTTAGATGTTCAATCAGCTATGTTAATTGATCACTTCATTAAACCAATTTCCTCCCTTTCAATACAGGTTTTAAAGAGACACAAGCATTGATACCAGGATGTTTATCAGCCTGTAGCCTCAAGATCCATTTAAGTTCTACTGTTTCAGTATGGTTGGTGGGATCACCCCCCCCTCCCACGGTGATCCACATGCACTATCTGTAGTACTCTAAAAACAAACTCATGTCCAACATTTTCTTTAATATGTTTAGCCAGTGCATTGCTCATATTGCAAGTCCTAATCTCATGAGAATGACTACAAATTCTATCTTTAAATCTCTTATTGGTCTTAGCAACATAGAATCCTGTACAGGACTTGCATGTGACTAAATAAATTACATTTTCTGTACTACAATCTGCATAGAATCTGGGACTAAAATATATTTCATCCGCGGCTGTTTAAACACTTGTTCCTGTTAAATATATGTACAGCCTCTGCAATGCCTGCAGCTGTATGGACCAAGTCGGGCAGATAGCAAGTTGCGTGACCTAGTATTACAATTCCCAGTGCACAGTTGTCTTTTCAAGTTTAAACAATTTTTATACATAAAAGAGGGATTATTCCCAACTAGTTCAGCTGTCTTGTTGTCACTTGTAAGTATTCCCCAGTTTTTTTGTGTAATATTACATTCAGACCCTACATCATTTGTATACTTCAAACAAAATCTGAGTTTGCTGACAAAGCTCCTATCTTTATATGCACTAGAAGCATGTCTAGAGAAGTATGGGGCAGTAGTGTTTTTCTATCCTTGACCACCCTGTCCTTATGCTGTATCAGAATGTCCTTCTTATAGCCCCTTTTCAAAAATGTTGACTCAATGCATCAATGTTTTCATGGAATGCTTCCTCTTGTGTGCATAGCTTAGAGGCTCTCATGTAATGGTCTCTTACTATATTAGGATATATATGCCTAGGGTGCATACTATCAAAGGACAAGCAACTATTTTTTCAACATCCCTTTCAAGTGTAAGCAATTTTTTTACATAAAAGAGGGATTGTTCCCAACATCCCTTTCAGAATAAATTGGTATCTGTCTGACCCATTTGGTTAACCATTAATCATACATCCAAAAAATCTATCTCTTTCTGTGACATGGACATAGTAAACCTCAAAAATTCAGAGGTATGGTTAATGTAGTGAAGAAAACCATACAATTCTTCTCAGCCCTCTCCCCACAAGAAAAAAACAAGAAAAAAACATTGTCCACAAAACGATGGTAAAATCTAATGTGTGGTCTGTATATATTGTTATTGTCAAGCACAAATTGTTCCTATATATATATATATATATATATATATATATATATATATATATATATATATATATATATATTTATACACACACACACACACACGCACACACGCACACACGCTTGTTCCGAGATTAACCCCAGAATAAATCTTGAAGTCTGTGTTCTAGTGACAATAGTAGTCAGTAAAAGGTACGTATCAAAAAGTAGTCTTTTCACTATAAAAACACATTGACAAAAACAGCACACACTTATAACAGGCCCTTAACACAATTTTTAATTTTTTTTTTCTCATAAAGAAGTTAGAGAACGTTAATTTAGTATAGTTTTACACTAATAAAAAAAGAAAAAAAATACTACAACAGAAGCTGGGTGCTGACTGGTTGAATGCAAATTTCTAATTGAGTCAGGATTTCATTGAATTTAGTTTGTTGTAAGCAGAACACAGTAAAAACAAACAATGCATATGTGTGTTTGAGTGTGCTTTTGAATGTGAGCATGTGTGAGTATATGCATTTGTGTGAATGCATGTATGTGTGTGGAGGGGATTCAGGTTGGGTGACTTTATGATGTTTGATGTGAGTTCAGTAACAATGGGGTGTGGAGTTTTCCATATTCGCAGTATTGCACAATCTCAGAGTTAGTGGGGGACTTGTCCCCCTGCAAAAACACAGTTTTATTTTATCTGTTTTTTTTCCCAGTGGTTTGAGACATTTATTGTTTCATCTCACTGTACTGAAGTGTTGATTTAATGAATTCTGATGTTTCAGTATAGACCACAATGGTACACCAACTGACTGAAATTCATATAACAGTCCATCAAAAAATGCATTTCTAGTGTAAAACAACTATTTCAATTGTTTTAATTACTGTTTTAATCATAAAAAGTTTGGGCATTTTATTTTCCCTGAAGGTAACTTATCTGTCCAGCAATGGAGAAATGCTATCTGACCACAGATCCTCATAAAGTTGCAAGAGGAGTGGTCTTTGACATTAAGAAAGTACTGATTTTAAAACCTAGATCACTGATTTTCTCAACTGCCATCTTAGGGTTATCAATAGTCAGCGTGTGTAGAAGAAGATGATCTGAAGGTCTGGAAACTGGCTGGCCATTATATCCTATGCAGAACATAACCCATATAGCTAAGGCTACTGCATCAGTGATCAAATGATGAACATCACTAAATACTAATATAAAATAAACATATCTAAACAGATGTCCATAACTGTAAAATGAATCCCACATATTATGTCTGACAGCTTTACCAATATTATTGGACACGTGTCTGCTGTCATATAACAATGCCTGATTGTGCCCATAACTTTCTACACACTGGTAGCATTTATATGCTATTTATTTGGGAGAGGAGGCTACAACACTTTCCCCAGCATTGGGATCTTTACCAACCCCTAAAACCATGGTTGCACAACTATGGCCTGTGTAAATTAACTCTGTAAGTGTTGTAGTTAATTAAACAAGTACACTAAAACTCAACTGATGAATGACATGTCAACCAAGCAAATGACTATCCTATATGTATTTATTTATTTATTTATTTATTTATTTTAATTTCATTTAATTTACTGTGTAGAGCTCTTATCAGAGATTGACCATTTGCAGGCTCTGTTTGGTTACATTAACAGTAGTAGCAACAATGTCTCATTTGTAACAAACAATGTCATTGTAGCAAACATGTCCTCTTCTAACAAAACAATGATTTTATTATTACAAACATTATTTCAAACACAAGAACAAAAGATAGAGACAATTATTTTTTAATCATATTTTGGAGCAAAGATAAGGCAAAGAGTTGATCTCAATAAGAGAAGATGTACATTTATGAATATATCTATAGATAGATAGATAGATAGATAGATAGATAGATGATAGATTGATAGATATGTATATTGTTGTAAATCTAAAGACAGAATACACATTTTATAGAAAACATTTTGTGGGTGCAACAAAGAGAGAGACAGCCTTATTAAAACGTTTGACAGAATTTTGTTAGATGTAAGGTATTCTTCAGTAGAGCAAACATATTATGACATTTTTCAACATGTTTTCTCCTCAGAAAGGCCTTCCATAACAAATGTGATCATTTTTGTTCTGAAGCTGTTGATGCTTAGGACTTGGATTATTAAGTCGGTGTTATATTTTTAGATTGTCCAAGATTTTTGACTCTATCTTTCGCAAGCAAATTGTTGGTGCCTTGGTGAAGTTTGCTATTAGGTGGCTTAATAAGAGCATAAGTACAAGGACAGCTAGTGGGGTAGTTTAGGGGTTTCAGTCTGAAGAGTTCTTTATATCTAGTGTTGTACCCCCAAGGCTTTGCCCTGGGCCCCCTTTTTCACATTTATATGTCTACAAATGTTAAGAATTATTGAACTGGAAAATTTGGGGATAACACAAAAATGCATATGTAACTACTTCAGCAAATGATCAACATGGTATACAATCATATTTAAATTCACAGTGGGGCTCAATTAAATGGCATGCAGTTTAATAGTTCCAAGCACAAGGTGATCTATAAGGGTATGAATAACTTAGTCTATCCATATGGTACGGAATGTTCCATTATTAGTGAAGTCCTAGAATATGACAATCTAGGAATTTTAATTCATAATTAAATTAAGTTTTTGAAGGGCATGCAAATAAAATTGAAAGAAAACAATCATGTTATAATAGGTAAACATTTGAGAACTGTGTCATCCTTGGATGAATTGATAATGATTCCTGTCTATAAACTAATTATAAGACCAATATTGGAATATGTTTCTGTTTTTTTGTGTCTATTCTAGAAAAGATACCATCAGACTTGAAAGAGTTCAGAGATCTTTCAGAAGGAAATGTTAAAAAAATGTTAAGTATTTAATACATAGACAGACTAAAAAAAAAATGATTTGTTTTCTGTATGAATTAGGGTGTCTAATTTCTTTCACATGACAAATGTATTAGAAACAATAAGTTATTATAGTAATAACCCTTGGCTGGGTATGGGTAATGCTGGATTTACCCATGCTTGGTATTGTATGGTCATGAGGGTGAATCCAGAGTGACCAAAAACAGTGGGTAAATCAGCATCACCCATACCAGCCATGGGTTATTCCTATTATACAATGACATTATTTAAGAAAAAAATGTCACTTACTTTTCTTAAATAATGTCCTTTAATAATGGCACCCTGTTACTCTTCCACATTTTTCACGGACTTCCTTGATGTACTGCACATGCATATGGGACTTATGTTCCTATGCTTACACAGTACATCAGTGCTGTGGACAGGAATCAATGGAGAAAGGAAGATCTCCATTTCTTTCTTTTTTTTTTTTAATAAAAAAATTAAATACAGAGACTTCAAATGTACGAGAGAAAAGGGACAGAGAAAATATAAGGATAATCTGGTACATTTCCCTAGTTTTGCATAGCGTACCTGATTATTCTTATATTGTCTCTTTCCCGCCTCTCATTCTTTTGAAGTCTCCAGATTTCTAAGTTTATTTATTTATTTATTGTAATTAAAGAAAACAAATTTCTGCAGCATATATAACTAGAAGAAAGTCCAGGTGACTGGACTTTTT
This sequence comes from Protopterus annectens, assembly GCF_019279795.1. Classification (NCBI taxonomy): domain Eukaryota; kingdom Metazoa; phylum Chordata; order Ceratodontiformes; family Protopteridae; genus Protopterus; species Protopterus annectens. The sequence continues at coordinate 1,684,376,825 of NC_056733.1, forward strand.
TCTTTTGGTACATGCTCAATTTACAATGGGCACACTGATTGGGCTGACCAATCAGTGTTCTCATTTTTGAATGTTAATGGACAGTCGTTGGATAATACTGATAAACAAGGTAATGCACAAAAACTATCAGAAACTGCAAATTCTTCCAATGTAGAACAGGAAAAGGACAGACCTCCTTACCATTAGGAACTAGAGAAGTAAAAAGTATTAACATGTTTAAGAACAATGATGATTTAGGGGTTGGTGAAAAAGAATGCCAGTCATTAAAAATGTAGAAAGATGCCAATAATGACTTCTTGTAAGGTATCTTGCTATCTTTGAACATTTGAAAGTGTGGTTGTTATCATATTCTATAGCCACTGATTGCAAAAAAAATGTTTAAGGTTTTCTGTCTCTGCATTACAGATAGCATCAGTTCATTGCAATTACTCTTTGGGTTACCCACTGCTCCAAGGGTATTCCCAAAGTGTCTAGCTTAAGTTATAGCCTACAGCAAATCACAAGATATTTACAATTTTCCACACTTAGATGATGTGATTTTCTTTACAGAGTCTTTTTAAAAGTGTCAGAAATTTCTCACTTGGTTGAGAGATTTCCTGCACAGACCAGGTTTCCAGGAGAAAATTCAAAAATCTTGTTTAACTCCTTCCCACAAGGTTGTTTTCCTGATGTGTTTCCCAGATACTTCAGTTCAAAGAGATTTACTTATACTAGAAAAAGTAAATCTATAGGTAAATATATTCTTGAGTTTTCCTATTCAGATCCGTACTTGAGCAAGGGAATTTCTCATGATACTAAGAATCATGACCTATCAGTTTTATGATTCTTCTAACCAGAGTCCATGAGAAAGATTCAATGGTAACTGAAATCTGTATGATCCCAACATCAACACTGACACCCCCCCCCACCCCCTGGCATTTCAGATTTCAGTTTTGGGATTGGTAAAAAAGGAACTGTTTTGTAAGAGAGACCAATTATATCTCAGTCCAGGCGTCTGATTCTCTTTTTTAACTTCAACACAGTCTGTAACAACAGGTGTCTCAGACTTTGCTTCAGAAGTCATGTCTTTGGGGTTAGAGGTGCAGGGTCTTTGTAATAAAAATGTGTAAAAATAAGAGATGTTGGCATTTATAAATGCTTACAGCTATCTCAGTCATCTGTGGTCCTCAGGTCCACTGCATGTGATTACAGGCAACACTGTGTACTTAAATAAATGGGGAGGTTCAGGCTCACATCCTCTGTGCATCTTAGCTATGGTAGCCTGGGATATAGCATTTCAGACCAACCTCACTCTACAGGCATCTTGCATTCTGTCAAAACAAAACACTGTGGCAGGCAAACTGAACAGGACCAGGACATGCCCTCATGAATGGAAACTGACTCAGGGAGTCTTTCAGCATGTGATCCAGCTGTGGGGAGCAATTCAGGTAGATATTTTTACCTCCATTCACAATAAATGACTTTCAATACTATGCTTCTGGACTCCTTGGAAGCAGGCACAGAAAACAGGTTAATTTAATTCCCTTGGAGGTGAATGTACCTGTATTGTCTTTATACCATTTCCACTAATATCCAGGGTTATGAGAAGGGCTGTCCAAATATCATTGTGGTGATTTCTTTCAGGCCCAGGCAACAGTGGTTAATACACACTAACTTGAAACAACTTCAACTAACTTTCTGGATGATATAACCCTAGAACCTTTCAGGCACCTACTTTGGGGTTCCCATCAGTTCAGTGAAAAATCAGTTCAGAGAATAGCATTTTCAGTGCACTTATATCGAACATGCTGTTCGTCAACGTGTTCATACTGATATCGTGGTACAGTGAGGATCAGGAAATTTGCCCTTTCCCCACAGTAGTGCAGTCTCAGAGTTGGTATATATAAATAGTGTGGGAGTGGGGGGTGTATTGCAGGCCCCACACATGAGCAGAATTTGATGAATGACATTTCTGATAAAATGCCACTTTGATGAAGTGATATAGACCACTTATTTTCTGGCTATGTGCAACAGGTAGTTAAGCAGTCAATGAAACCTGCTACTAGACATATATTAGTAAATGAAAAAGATTTTTGTGTTGATGCTGGAATAAGGACCATATTTCTCTAAGGCTAGTATTTCTATGATGTTAGTTATAATCCTTTGGCCTTTCTTACTCCTCTATCAAGATTCATTTGTCAGATTTTCTAGCATGTCTGCCATGGATCCCCTCTTTAAAGGTCTTCCCACATCAAAATGTTTTGAAAGGGGGTTCTGCTTACCCATCTACTTTATAAAACCAGGAATCTTAATTCTGTTTTTGAAAAATTAACACTTGCTCCATTTAAGCCAGATTATCAGGCAGATTTGAGGCTCTTAAGATGGAAACAGTTTTGCTGATTGCTCTAACTTCTGCAAGTAGGGTGTCTAATAAGGTTCCTTTAAGAACTGATCCCTTATTTATTAGTTTACTCTAAGCCAAGCTATCGATCTCTTAGTCTTCTTTCAAGAACTGAATGATGTTGCAGAGAGGATTCTTCACACTTTTGATGTCCTCAGGTAGTACAGGTACTATCTTGACACAACTAAAACCTTCAGAAATTCTAATTCTAATAAGCTATTTATTTTTTATAAAGGTAAGAACAAAGGACAACCTGGTCAAAGCAGACTATATCCAAATTGTTTGCCCATGTACTCTCTATTTTTGTTAGTCTTACGATAATGTCAATTCCAGGCAGAGTCTCAGCATATTCTACTGAGACCTTGACTTCATCAACAGCATTCTAGGAATGAGTAGACTCTAGAAGGATTCTAGTGGCATAAATTTGGTATCAGAACAGTAGGTGTTAGATTGATCTTTGCTGCAATAACCTCTCCCATCCTCCATCTTCCTTATTGTTTAGTATGTCTTTTGTTGAGATTGTGAGAACAATGAATATTATTGTTAATATTCTGATCTGACAGCTGAAGCTTTCAATGGTCTGGGCACATGAAAGGTGGCCTGAAACTCTGTAAGCTAGCCAACTGTTATATCCTATGCAGGATATAACCCATATACCTAAGGCCATTGCATACAGATCAATCATTTACTATTGTTATAAGTTTGCTTACACAACTGTGCTCTCACTTCAGTGCTTTAAACTGCAATGAACACTTGTTACAATTGTTATTATTTTAGTGAACTGAACTTACTGTGCAGTATTTCCCAATTTTTCCAGTTTGATTTTTTTTTTCAAATTATAATTGTAAAATGCTTAAAAATAGCTTTGATAATGCTACTTACCATTTATTATAAGTTATTGCTTAATGTTGCTATTTGAATAGTAATGTATTTGGTGCCTTGTTTCACAATATTAAAATCATTTACATTACTATTCCATTAATGTATTCTAAAAATCTTAAAATATCGATTTAAAAAAATAATATAGTCAAAAAACTGTAAAGCAACCAAATGTATGAGGTAAAACTACTTAAGGAAGAAAAGCAATATTGCCAGTGTTGCTGATTAATATCCCTAACCATAAATACCCTTTCCATTTTTCCTTTATTGTACATAGCAATGACAACAATGCATTGACCATCTAGGTACCAAACTGTCTCTGTTAGATTAATAACTACATGTAGAGCATAACCATCTCTGTGGCCATAGAGAGATGAAGTTCTGACTGTGACCCAGAAATACCCAAAACAAATAGTGTCCCACTTGCTGGAACAACATGAAATGGCAGGGCAGGAAGTAGCAACATTCTGATTGCTCACACACTTTAAAAGGGAGATGAGTGAATTCTTTCTATTATGTACTACTCCTCTGTTAAGGAAAATGTGCTATGGTCAGAGATAGATTATTACTAAAACTGAGCATGTGGGGGTACAGCTGACTAGCATTATGTGTGGGGATACATGTAACTTCAGAAGGTCTACCCATTTAGGGCATACTCCCCAAAAATCCCCTGCATATATTTCAGTGATTATGATGCTGCAAAAGGCTATGCTCCATGTTATCTCATTTCCTACACAACTTGTTTATAGATAAGGTGGTCCCAGCCCAAGGGGTAGCAATGAGGACACTAACGTTAAGGAGCAATATGGGCAGAAATCACCAGATGGGAAGTTGGAAGTGGCAGCGTAAAATAAAAAGTTTATTTGTAAAATGACACTGTTATTTCAAGAAAGAATCAATGGACTTTAGCCCACTCTCCTGTTGTGGAATGGGCAAATGATCAGTCACTCTGTGTTTCTACTAAGAAGTCAGATTAAAGTAGCTGAAATGAATAACAGATGTGTTCAAAAACTTAAAAAAGTAAATAACTATTGTACTTTGTGATTTATGATGCATTTAAGGATCAAAAACATCACAACTAAGCCAACATGGGAAGTGGTATCAGCAGCAAATCAAGTTAAAATAAAACTTTAATCAAATGTGTTAAAAATAAGTGTTAAAAGTAAGAGATAAACACTTACATCTCCTGCCTTCTTCAGATCACATAATGAATATCCACTTCCTGATTTTTAAGCATCAGCTCCAAGTACAGCCAATCAAACCTTCTTAAGCTTATGGTTCATTAAAATTAGTTTTAAAGGAAAAGCCACAATGAAACCCTTCCCAGAATGAAGGTGCGGTAGTAAAAAAAATCAGCAAACTTCAACAAAATGACTGGCACCAACATAGAGCAGCAAAGAGTTTCGTAAGAACAGTAAATAAAATAGAAAAGCTTTCAGGTATCCAGTACCCTTCTTGCTTTAACCCTGATCTGGATTTGCTTTCAACTGGGTACCTTAAATGGCATTATTTCAAAGCTCATTTTAAGAATTACAGAAAAGTATGTGTTGTTCCGTCAACATATATTTTATATTTAAGAAATAACTCCCCTCCAAATGCACACATGGTGTACATACATAAAGTCCATTGCTGGTTTGTGAGTATGTGGTTTTCCTTGCTTTGTTGTTAAATCTTAGCTCTGCAAAACAGGCATCTCTGCCAATACATTAAGAAATACATTGCCCCAAAACATTTCCCTTCCCATTCTTTCCTAATCCCTAGAGTGTACATTTTACTGTCATGAATGCTGCTACTAAGAATAAGAATTGTCTTAATGACACAATGACTTGCCAGCATATATTAAGACGGGTCCATATGAGTTGATTGACAACTCAAATCAGCAACAGTGACTTCACCGACAAGTAACATCGCCGACATCGCAAAACAGAGTTTACAGTAACGGATGCAAATTCGCTACTCATGCCTACCATGGTTTGTTAAGTGTGGCAGTGTCATGCAACCATGGTAGGCATGAGTACCGGATTTGCATCCGTTACTTGGTAAACCTCCGTGTTTTGCGATGTCGGCGATGTGACTTGTCGGTGAAGTCGCTGTCGCTGATTTGAGTTGTCGATCAACTCATATGGACCCATTAAGACACATAGGGCCGGATTCACGAAGGCTTGCACAGAGTCTTAGAGTAGAGTAAGACTTCATGCAGCCATCATGTCTGACGAGCGATCCAGGAACAGCCTGTAGGGGCGTGTAAGAGAGCTCCTAAAACGGCTCTTACACAGACAGGGCTGGGATATGCAAATTACCTCAATTGCAGGTGAAAGGCATGCAAATGAGGTAGATTTGCGATTCAGGAAACCCGAACCTGTCCGAGTAAGATCGGTATTATTTGCAGAAATGTACTCAGTTGACAACTGAGTACCATTCTGCAAATAGCAAAATGGAGCCGTGACAGCTCCAAATAAAGGTTGCATCCAGTGCAGGAAGCATGCCAATGGCCAGATATATGGCCATGTGAAATGCTTCCTGATGCAATATGAAAATAATAATATTTTATTTTTTTTCGCCGATTTCCGATGTTTAAGCATAGAGCAGCGCCCCGCAAACAGGGTGCGCACTAAAACACAGAATACTAAAAATTAAAGCCCACAAATGTGGATTTTATTGAAATTGTTAATGTACAATGCAAGGGAATGGCAGGATGAAGACAACATGGCCACTGAGTAGAGGTTGCTAAGGGGGAAACTCAGTCTTAGACATGTAACCAAGCATTAGTAGGCAATCCTATGTAAATGAGCATTAGGATAGTGAATTGCAAATTTACATAGCAAATGAGCACAGTTAGTGGAGTGTAGGAGTAGGATATGGGGAGTAACAGAGTAGAAGATAGGTGACATCATGAGGGGGGTATGTATGAAAGAAGTGAAGCTCATTGGAGCAGAGTGGCATGTGTCAGCTGTCATTCACACATCATGGGAAGAGGTGTGTCAACAGGTAGACTAAGGAAAGGCAAGAAATGGAAGGTGTATGCCATGGATAACACGGAAGTTACTTGCTGAGCGGGTATGCGTGCATGTGCGCATGTGTAAACCCGAGTAAAACAGAGTGCGCGTGTGTAAGCGTGAGTGCGCATGTGTAAGCTGGAGTAAGCATGTATAAGGCTGTTTAAAGAGTTGTCAGCGCGTTTGCGCTGGTGTGTGCGTGTTTTAACCTGAATAAGCAAGTGTTAGTCTGTATAAGCATATGTGCGCATGTGTTAGCTGCTGTGCGCATGTTTGCGCTTGTGTGCATGGTGCTCTCCCCTGAGGAAACAGAAAGGAAAAAGGAAGCACAACAAATAGTAGGAAGCTACCAGGGAGTATTAGCAGAACTAGCAGAGCTAGCAGGTGAAAACAATCAGAATCAGGTAATTACACAGCAGTACACTAGCCCAGCCCAGCCTAGCACTTAAAACTCTGCAAACAACAGTCCATTATGTTTCTCACAACAGACACTGCAGTAAGCTAATAGAAGTGAAAACTGAAAAGCTTTACTGAGACAAAGAAATATTAGGGGCTGCCATTGCTGTTATAAGATGACATATGCAACATGCTGAGGGTGGTGACAATGGAAATGCTGCTGGACAACCCACAGTGAGGAGACAGAGAAGAGTGTACAGGCCCAGGGTAACCTACCAGGGGCTACATGAGCTGGAGATAGTGGAGCACTATAGAGAGGACAGAGACCTCCTGCAGCAAATTGTTGAGCTGTGCAGGCCATGCCTCACACACAGAACCAACAGAGGGGAACCCATCCCAGTGGAAACCAAGGTATGTGTTGGCCTAAGAATATTAGCAACAGGTACCTTCCAGAGACCAACTGGTGATATGATGGGGATATCACAGGCATCAGCATCCAGGGTACTACACCAGTTCCTGGATGCCATGTCAGCACATGTTGGTGATCATGTATATTTCCCCAATTCCCATGAGGTATTGGCCAGCAATATGCATCTCTTCCAGCAAATAGCGGAATACCCTGAGGTAGTGGGTGCAATAGACTGCATGCACATATGCATCAAAGCACCAGCCGGCGAGCGGGGTAGGGTCTATTTCAACCGCAAGGGCTTCCCCTTCCTCAACTGACAGGTCATGTGTGATGCCCAGGGCATAATACTGAATGTGTGTGCAGGCTGCCCTGGAAGCTACCATGATTCCCATATCTGGCATCTGACACAGCTGTACCAGACATTTGCCAATGGGGACATCCCACATGGTCATCTAGTGGGGGATGCTGGCTATACACTGGAGTCGTGGCTGATGACACCCATCAGAAATGCACACACACCTGAACAGGAACGCCATAATGAGGCACACACACAAACACGTAATGTAATAGAGCATGTGTTTGGGCTGCTTAAGTCATGGTTCTGATGCCTGGACACATCTGATGGAGCCTTGCAGTACTCACCAACTACATGTACCCAAATTGTCATGGTATGTGCTATGCTACATAATATGATCCTGTGAAAACAGCTGCAACAGGACCAGCATAGGACTGGGCCAAATAGCCCCCCCCATTGCCAAGGCCATCACAGACAGAGCGTGATTCGGAGGAGGAACAACCTGAGCCTGCCCCAGTAGGCAGAAGGAGGCATGCTCAGTATGCTTTGGCCTTGGCAAAGAGGCAATGCATAGCACATACACTGGCTCAATAGAAACTCTGGAAATGATACCTCTCTGACTCGCACATATAGTAAAAGGGATGCCTAAGTTGACACTACCTGCTTTCAAATGTGTATTATGTGCATCCGACATAGGCAGCCCTGCAGCACCACCTAAGGCATGATTGCCATGTGTTAAGCAATATAAAGCAGTGCTAAACAGCATTTACCACCATGTAGTATATGCAAACAAAATCGCACACACCAACTAGCACAACTGTGGTCAATGTTCAGTAATATTGGGCAATGTCCAGTAATGTTGGTGAATATTGAGCAATGTCGGACAAGCCTGGTCTAAGTAGGGCATAGCTGAACAAAAGCCAACATGCTCATATTTGCTTAACTGGCCCTTAAGCAGTCTGGTCTGCTCAGTATGAAAATATAAAGCAGTGATGGGCCTCGAACCCAAGATACAATGCACTATAGCCAAAGTACTGAACCACTAAACCATGACAGTATTGCAGTTGTCAGCCTGTATGAAGGAATGTTGATATGTCTATACAAAGTATTTCATGGAAACCCTGCAGGCACAGCATAATCCCTGTTGAGTTATGACACAAAGGTGAGTTCTGCAGTGAGAACAGAACCTGACTCCCAACACACACAGTATAAATGTTAATATCGGTCATGTTCGCACACATCAACAAATGTAGTGGACCTCAGATAGCAACATACTGAAGGGTCACACTGGGCATGCTCACACACTTGAATAAATGAGACAAATGTCAGGCAACAAAACACGGAATAGCAGAACTGGGCATGCTCACACACTTAGGCCATGTCTGAGTACAGCAGTGGGCCACGCATATCTGGCAGTTGCATGTGTTAACCCAGGAACCTGTCACTGTACAGCAATCTACCCTTTGCACACGGTTATATGACAACAGACACATCTATAATATAGTGGAACCCTGTCATAATCAAATATGTTCTGCAGATACCAAAGTTGTTCATAGAAAGTGGTAAAGCAAAGATGATAAAGACCTGCAAACAGTATCAGCAATAAACATTGTGCATCTTGAACATTAGCATTGGTTCAGAGATCGATACTAGGCTATCTGCCTTAGGGCATGTACAAGCCTAGCCAGACTGTGTTTGGGATTCGCAACCCTGTCAGATTACTACACTGTGTGTGTGAATAGTAGGTCACACAAGATAGCCCATGTACATTTAGGCTAGTGTGCCTCTGTCTAGCAGGGACACAGAAGATATCCCAGGGGTAAACATACAATCACCCATACAGTCATCAAGATGTATCCTGTAGATGGTCAGTGGCTGGCTCTGCCTATGTGAAACTGGGATTACATTCTGGAGTGAGTGGAGCCTCTGGGATAAGAATATGTCCCTCCACAATGTCTTATTAACATCTGTGCTGAGGTATACGTCCTTGGAGTGTGTATCTCCAAGGGAGTTGGATATCCTGAGGTGGAGCATGTCCAGTAATTCTGGGTTGGGTATATCTGTAAGCAACAGGCACACATCATATATGAGTAAGTGGTAAGCGACTGAGTAGAGCTGGAGTTACTGCATCTGAACTGTGCAGGGCATCTGTGTGGGTCCCTAGATCTGCTTGGTGAGGAACTTCCGTGGCCAGTACAGTTGCTGCAGGTGTCGGGTAAGGTACACCCCAAATATGGCATTGTAACCAAGCATGGATGTGATGAGTATAGGGGCACAATGACCTAACTCGATCTAGATGTGAAACCATATGGGATAAGGTGGCCCACATAGAAGGTGTGTCCAACCACTTTGGCAACGTGAATGTCAAAGGTGACAGTACGAACAAGTCTTGTTCCCAAACCCCTAACAACTCCTACCATATGTAGTGGAGTACTACCTATGTGGTAATGTGTGGGCATGTTGTTATTCCCAAAGGGGATGACTATGCAACTAATGGCATTTAGCTGTAGGCCATGGCTCAGGCACCAGTCATCCATCTCTGTGAGACCCTGTTTGAGTATGCATGTGGCAGCTGGAGAGTTGATCATGGCACCCAGTTTGCAGTCAAGTGCAAACATGTTCAGTCATATTCCCCCTGTGGTAGCCTGTACATCAGACAAATATATACTGAACAAGAGAGGTCCCAGGACCAAGCCGTGTGGGATGCTACGTGTAACTGATGTATAGTCAAACATGGCACCTGCAATTCTGACCATGTGGGTGCTAACCCTGATCCAGGTATCAATCCATCGTGTGAGATATGTGTCCATATCGACGCTGGTGAGCCTATGCATAATGGCCCAGTGGGTTATTATGTTGAAGGGTTTTGCAAGGTTCAGGTAGGCTGTGTGGACAGCTGACCCTATGTCGATGGACCTGTTAGCCAGTTAAAGAATACAAACAGGTTCTAGAAGCAAGATCTGCCCACACCAATGCTGAAATGTGTAGGACACAGTGGCTGTATGTTCCTGATGTGTATGTGCATGAGTCCCATGACAATACGCTCCATAGCTTTGCAGAACAGTCTACTTTTTATATTGACAATATTTTCTGTGGTCCATTGTGGCACCAACTCTGTGGAGCGGGACCACGGTCGCTGCATGCTATTCCTTGGGTACATATCCTGTGGTAACTCCGATACTGAACAGTGATGTAATGTGAGGGTTGCGTTTGTCATGATGCTCGTGTAAGATGCAGGCTGGGACACCATCTGGTCACATTGATACTGTGATGTACACTTTGGGGAGGGCAGCACTCACCTGTTACTGTGTGATGTCAGGGAGGTTATACTCTGTTGGGATGGATAGTTGCTCCTTAGGGGGGATGGGTGGGAAACATCTGCACTAAACCTGTTTGCCAGGATGTTGGCAATGCAAGTGGGTTCAGGGTAGGTTTAGTCAGTATGCAGTAACTCACAGCATATCAGTGAGTGTCCACCCAGGTTCCTGACATAACTGAAGAAGGCCATGTGATAGTCATATGTGCCTGTTGCAATAGATTGGTAGAAGTGGCCCTTAGAAAAGTTCATGAGTGACTGTAGCTGTCTGCTAGTACAGATCACAGATGCCTTCCCAGTCTGGGATTGTGCTCTATCATGTAGTAGCTTCTTCCTGTCATTATACAGCTTATTAATGGCTGGGGTCTACCAGGCACATCCCCTGCCATTGGAGTAGTGAGTCCTGTTATTATTTGGGATAGCACAATCCATGCAGTCCACTAGGTGTCCATAGAATCTGTATGTAAAGAATGCAGCAGTGTGAGCCGTATTTGCCACTGTCTCAGGGTCTCTGAAGGATACCAACTTGCTTCAGTGAAGTGAGACATTGGCTCATGAGAAGTTCACCAAGATTACCCAGGATGGGTGTGTGGAGGGTATATGTATGTCCAGTGAGATACATGTATGTTCTGACCTTACCAATGAGGGGAATATCACTGGTGTGGAACATAGAGTCCCCTTGTTGGTGATGATCAGGTCCAATATGTATTCCCCCTTGTGGCTGTGCTGACTGGTTGTGCCATAGCATATGAGTCTACAAATTGTAGTGACTGTTGGGTGAGGTTGTCAGGGCTTGAGTAGTATCCCCAGTCAATATTTGTGTATATGAAGTCACACAATATAATGGTGTTTGTGGAGAACTTCATATTCTCCATAGTTCCTACGAAAGCCGAGTGTGGTTCCTGAGTTTGGGAGTGTGTTCTGTAGCAGGCAACAAACTGAAAGGCAGTATTGCACAATGGTAGTTGCATATGTATGGTCTGTGATGCTTTGTGCAGTGCTACTAACCCGGAGGTGCGTGTATCTGTGATGTATATGGATACTACCCCTAGTTGTGTTGTCTGTTCCAAGTCTTGTTGTCAGACAGCATGGTATGAAACATAACCTGGTAGTGCTGGTGTGCATAAGCAAGCCTGAACCAGGTGTCTGTCAGTGCACAGATATTGCTATCCTCTGTACTGAGGAGAGTCCTGAGTGGCTGCAATATGAGGTTAACACAACTGTTGTTGAGCAGCATTACCCTTAGTTTCATTTAACCTGTAATGTCTATGGAGATGGGTTTGTCTTCTGTGCCCTGCTTAAAAAAGGCACTATGGTGGTAGCAAGAGCCTTAGCCAGCATTCCAAAGTCCAAGGGTGACAGGTGCAAGCTGTCCATAGTGAAGCTACATGGCATTTTGAGCATGTCACCATAGGCTGACAGACGCTGCATCCCCTATGAATTAAACAAATTTGTTAGGCAACTGTTAAATGTGATATGTGTGTCCGTATACTGTGACATCATAATTGGTGGGTGTAAGATGCTAGACAAGGTCAGGGTCATACTGGCCTGGGCTACATGATGAGAGTGTTCCTCCATGTATCATGTCATGTGGTCCAGGGAGTAACATCTGAGGTTATACACACCAGCATGGACAATGATGGTGCCAGTCCTGTACTTGCTTTGGAGTGACCTGACTGCCTGTGTTATGCAGCAGATCCTGGCACCCAACAGACAGCCCAAAGTGACTATTCCCTTGTTAGGGCTGGTGAGTGGTATGTCAGTGTGTCTGACAATAAGTGTCACCTATTACAAGTGTATTAGGTGTGTTGTTTAGCCCGAAGGGCAGTGTCTGTGTGGCACACTGACATTGTGAACTATGTGATATGTGGGTATTGTAGTGGGGTAGCAGGTGTGTGTGTGTCTGCTTTGGAGGTCTCTGCTGCTTAGGTAGAGTACATTTACAGCATCCGAGTATGTCTATGTGTGATAATGTGGTTTGAGTGCTGTTGCTAGAGGATATGTGAGACTGATATGTGGTGTGTGTGTGGTTACCTTCACCACCTGATAGACTGTGCCAGTCATGGGTCGAGAGAGTTCAGCACCCTGTATGTCTATATAGGTGCATCTCACACATATATCTGAGTTTGTCGGGAGGAGGAGATGGTTGTCTGTGTACATGAGGCAGATGTGATCAATATCACAATATCCACCAGCTGGACTGAAGAGTACACAGGAAAGCGACCCCTGGACATGTCAGGATATTATCATGACATACTCTGTAGCCTGATCACAAAGGATCAGTAGGATTGTTAAGCATGTAAAAGAGTATAACAGGGATTAGTGCTCATGTTCGTTGGTGTTTTGTAAAGAGTAGCTGAGAAGGAGTCCAGATTGAATCATGACACCTCCTTCAGCTAAGTCATAAATAGCAATGTACACCCATATATGTCCTGAGTCAGGGCCAACTGTACCTGAGTGACAATGCCGACATCATGACAGACAGGCCCATATGTACATACCCATCTCCCACTGACAATAGTCCATATCATCATACCAGGAGATATCACATGTAGAATGGATGAGCTGCTAACCCCACTGCCAAAAGCATGGCAGCAAGTGGAATACATTGATTCCCAATATGTGTCATGCACAAACTACAGAACAAACAGATCATGCACCTGAACAGTCAGCTGAGCCTCACCCCCTACACAGGATGTGGAACCGTTGAATGTGTCACAGCTACATATGGCACTCCCCACAAGTGTCGGTGCAGAACACACCATGGGAAGTCAAGTCCAGTATGCCTCTGAGGTCTGATCTGCAAGGTCATGGAGCCCATCATGGTTGCAGTCATAAGCAGAGCTACTGGAAGCTGACATACACACAACCCTACCAACTGTGGTATGTTCATGTGCGGATCATGGTTCCCAAACATGCTAGACTGTTTGCAAGGCAGCCACCCAGGACATACATCAATGAACACATCTACACATGTGTCACATAGACTTTGAATAGCCCTTTATCAACATCCCAGACACATGTAGTATCCACAAGACCAACAAGCTGTGTATAAATATGTGTTGAGATATGACGGAATGTCAATATGTCCACAGATAGATCACACAAGGTAAGGATTCTGAGGTCTTGTTTAAGCTGTTGACACCTGCTGACCCACATGGACCATTCGTGGAATGGCATAAAACAAAGTGTACACACATCACCATGTCCAGTCTGATGATGTCACCATCCTATAAATACAGCAGGAGAAGGAAAACCACCCAATAAAGTGAAATAGCACACTGTGTTAATGTGTCTTTTTCTAGTATCAAAACATAGTTAGGTAGGGGTTTGAATCCTGCAAACAGTGAGTGTGTTTGGGGGGGGGGGTTGTGTATGTGTGCAGTTTCCTTTGAGAGGTGGTCACTTTTTGGAGACTGGGAAAACTCACTAAAAGAGGTACATTCCTCTTTGGAAAGTCTGATGATGTCACCATCCTACAAATATAGCAGGAGAAAAAAAAAACGACAGTAAAGCAAATAGTGCACAGTGTTAATGCATTTCTCTCTAGTATCATAACATAGTTAGGTAGGAGTTTGAATCCTGCAAACAGTGTTTGTGGGGGTGTGTGTATGTGTGCAATTACCATTGAGAGGTGTCCCCTTTTTGGAGACTGGGAAAACTCACTAAAAGAGGTACATTCCCCTTTGGAAAGTCTGATGATATCACCATCCTACAAATACAGCATGAGAAATAAAACCAGCCAGTAATGTAAATAGCTCACTGTGTTAATGCATCTCTCTAGTATCATAACATAGTTAGGCAGGAATTTGAATCCTGCAAACAGTGAGTTTGTGTGTGAGGGGTGTATGTGCGTAATTGTCTTTGAAAGGAGATTCCTTTTTGGAGACTGGGAAAACACACTGAAAGAGGTACATTCCTCTTTGGAAAGACTGATGATGTCATCATCCTACAAATACAGCCAGAGAAAAGAAGCCAGCCAGTAAAGCAAATAGCGCCCCGAGTTAAAGCATCACTCTCTACTATCATAGCATAACTAGGTAGGGGGTTGAATCCTGCAAATACTGACTGTGTGTGTCAAGGTTGGTCAATGCGGTGTGGGTTTTGCTTTTACTATGGTATGATTACAGCAGTAAGTGCATTGCACACATCAGGTATCTGCATGGCAAATATATATGTGTACATGTCCCCTCAATCATTACATAGGTGTGAAGCCTGCATACTACATGAATACATTTGTTTCCATTGACAGGTTGTTCCGCTGCTTCTCAGATCATAGGTCACATATGTATGTATGTGACACGGCCGTCCACTGTTGTGTTCTGTGGCCAAGGTCATCTGTGGCAAACACACCCATGACAGTTACCTAAGAGTAGTGTGAGTGAAGGTATATGCCTGGGGTATATGTCAGACATGGTCATACACAACAAAGACTGCCAAGAATGGACAGTCTTTATATGTGTACGACTGCCTTGCATTCAGGCATCTAATGTCTTATGTGATACACTTTGGGACTCCACAATACCTATGGATATGTGGATACCAAGGGACACATGACATAACATGAGTCTGTATGTACACATTGGTACCCAACATACATGTTGAGGGCTACCACCTGTGTGGTACTGATGGGATAGTATGTATAGTACATGAGGATGACTATGGCTTACTGCTATACAGCATGTATCAGACAACAGGTATCTGTCTGTATGATACCCTTGTGTAGGATATGAGTCCCATCCAGGGAATGCATTGTATACCAATCCATGCATTTCCAGATTTGGATGGACACATCCCTAGAGTGTCTGCATGCACCTAAGGGAGCTATATGCCAAACAGGTGTTGTCACAGGAATGGGTGGTGGTCATTACCACTGGTTAGTGTTATAGTGTAGCACCAGAAGGATCCAGTTGTTACTGGGTTCCCTACTACTGTGTGTCATTTGTCAGGACATCATCCAATGATTGCTTATAGTCATGCTGTTGATGTTGTGCATACTACCAGACCACAAATCATTAACAGATATTAACGGTATCACCCACAGCACAGTGTCAACCCATGTCATACACATGTCTACTCATGTTAGTACATAACTGTAGTAGAATACATACTGGCCATTGAAAGATACTATGATATGTTAACAATGTGTATGACAGGGTATGCCACATGTCCCATGTGTCCACTATGCACGTATATCCAGACAGTGCACGCCCACCATGTTCACAGATGCACACTTGCTAATCTGTACTGCACACATCACACATGTACTGTCCACTCACTAACACATGCTGGCAACACATTACACTTCAGCCAAGTGGCACATGGGTGGACAATACATACTCAGACCTAACAGTGGTGTAAACAATGCTACATTGATAATCAGAGCTTTGATGCATAATGTCTGCTCAGAAATACCTACATGGATGTCGTTACACTTCCTTGTTGACAACTTGCTATTATTGCTACACTGCTATAGTGTCACCCTGTGCATCAGCACCATGTTAGCCTGTCCCTCCGTCAATGATGCAGATGACAGGAGACGACACAGGTATCATCATATCCACAGGGTGTTTTGTTGTTTGCCATAGCCTGACATTGACCCATCTAGTGGACATGTCTGTGTGTGTGTGTGTGTGTGTGTGTGTGTGTGTGTGTGTGTGTGTGTGTGTGTGTGTGTGTGTGTGTGTGTGTGTGTGTGTGAGGGACAACAGTACAGCATGGGCCAATGTTGATATAATGTGTGTGTGTACATGTGAGCCCTAGTTGTTTGGTTAATGTGTGTGTGTCTGCATGCACACAGCTCCACCATGTGGCTGCCATATGTGGTAGTTTGTGGGACAGGAACAGACTGTACCTGCTAGGCTGTACAGATCACTGTCTCTGGCCACGGACACAGTACCTGTGCCTGGCAGGGGTGCTACGGACAGTATCGGGTACCAACCCTGACTGGGTACTGTCATCAGAGGCAGAGATATGATGACTGGACCCAAGTCCCTGCTGGGACTGGCCAGAGCCACGTGCACGTGGTCTACTGGGATGGTCAATGGACAGGCCAGCCCCAGAATTGCTGGGGCTGGTACTGCCACTACGGGAGTGGCTGTAAACTGTGGGCCGTCCGCGACCACTGCCAGCTGTTGCTGTTGCTGGCATGCATCTGCGTCAACGTCACAACCATCCTGCATGGTCCTGGCTCATGGAAGACATGTTGTGGAGGGCATCTAATGTCTCCCCCCAATATATATCAATGACCTCGGTGTAAGTCCGGATGGCACCGGCAAGGTCATGGATGCTGTCATCGATAGCTGTGTAATGTGCCCTCTGCACCCTAAGTCCCTGCCTGGTGTACCATTCCATACGTGCCTGAGCCTGCATTAAAGCCTAGAACATACTGGTCTTCGTAAGACCTGTGGGGCACACCTGCCAGGGGCAATACGACCAGTGGTGTTCCCCCGAGAACCCCTGGACCTCCGCCTATGTGGTACCTTTCTGGGTCTATGGCTATGGCTGCTGTGAGGGGATGCAAGTGCCATGGATACAACACTCTCCTGGTCAATGCCAACTGTATGCTGTCCCTCGCCTATGGCCATTGGTGGTGAGGAATGTATTGACAGTATGAGTGTGCACATAGATGGGGTTGAATGCTGTGTACTGTCGATTGGCGGACCAATGACAGACCCTGTCAAATCTTCCTGTACCAAAACACATGTGTCATCATTACCACTATTCGTGGCACTGGCTTCAGGTAGCCTGCTGCTTTCGCCAACCCCTAACTCAGCACCTGTGAGAGGAAGACAGGAAACACACTTTACGGTCTGCACATGCACACATGCACACATGCACACATGCACACATGGACACATGAACACATGCACACATGAACACATGCTCACATGCACACATGCACACATGCACACATGAACACTAATACACACTTCACTACAGCACATACACACACATACCAGCAATCCAACACATACTCTATAGTGGGTGAAGGTGGGTGTCAGTATGACAAGGTAGACAGTCACCACACATGTGTCAGCATGCAGAATATGTGTTGCACAAGACCATGCAGTGCAAGTGTAGACGCCCCTATTAAATGGCAGTATACATCGCTTTGATGCAACTGTGTAATTGTTCAGTGATTGGCTATACCCTGGAACACAATGTGTACATGGACACAACATTGCTGTGCAGATATTATCAGTTCTGCAATGGCCTGTGCACCATCACTCACAAGTATACATGCCATGGCTGCATGTGTTATCCGTATGACACATAGATATCCATGTCTGAGTGAAGTGTCTGTGTCCATAGCAGATAATAGTGGGCATGGGTGTAGCACATGCATGCTATGTACACACACAGGATGTGCTATGCATGTTGACGTGAAGGAATCCCAATGCTCAACATGGCCAGTGTACAGTGGTTATGGTGAGTGTGGGACATATTGCAGACATGTGGGTGCCAGACATGGCATGGCATGCTACACGACTACAACATTTAACACCACACATACCCAATGTGTGTCAAGTGACCTATACACCCACTAGCATTCCAGGACATATATGTGACACTTTGTGTGGATGGTGACTGCTGTGCATATTGTGTATACTGGCATATGTAAGCACACAGACAACATGCTATGCATATTGTGTATAGGTGCATATGTTTGCACACACACAACACTGAGGTGCAAAGCAATGACTGCTATGAGTAGTACTGTGGTCACTGTAACTGGATAAGGTGTAGTACCCTGTGCCATCATCAACATGCATCTTGTGGTCACTCACAGCTACTAATGTGTGCAAGACCACTGCCTAGCATGCTATACATGAACTACAGTGCCGTGGCTACGTTCACAATTACACAGCCACCTTGTACATGGGTGTGTGAGGTGCCCAATAGGGAGCATTGCCTAACATGACTGTGTTATGTGTTGCAGAGTGTTGCACAGCCCCATGATAGGCCTCTACCCCGGAGGGACACCATGTGTGTTTGCATGACATGTGGGATACTGAAGTGTGACCTTACAGTGGGTGTGTGGTAATGCCAAATGTAGCATGTTTTTGTGTACTGCATATGATAAACGTGTTCTGTTGTGTACAGCTGTAGCAACTATGCATATCCAATGTGCAGTACAGTGTTGCCACAATTGTGTCTGCTGCACTGTGCATTGCATGTGATTGAGGCAGCTACTGACTTTACTGAGATGATTGATGTCTCACAGCAAACATGCACAGCATGCATTATGCGTAGGTGCGTTACGTGTACATGGCCTACACCTCACCTATGACATGCACATTTCATTACCAATATTAAAGTGTTAACACACTCAACAGCATGTATTGTCTGCCCTGCTGTCACACCAGAGGGACCTAGAAGAATATGACATAGTTTGTCAATGGCCACAACTGTGGCATTGCTACTGTGAGTGTGCTAAAAGTCAACGGAATAACAGTCAACAGTCACAGGTGTACGGATACTATTCCAAATATCAGTATTGCACACGTTAGGCATCACAGCTGCTACAAACACAATACACATCTCACATATGCATATTCTAACAATACAGGTAACTGTAGTCTACAGCTAGGGCGTATTACCTGCACGCTCCATGTCATCCTGCTGGGTGGCTCCGGCCTCCATGATGACACATGTGTGATGCTGTTGCTGCTATAGGCCAGGAGCCACCATGCTTAGGAGCAGCTCCTCCACTCTTGTGAGGGGGGATGTATGGCTGCCCCACCACCTGTGGCAAGCTGTTGCCTATGGATATCAGATGCACGCCGCCGGACATGTCTAATTAAATCACTGCAGTGATGGCGTACCTGCTCATATGTCCTGTTATGCATGCCTATGTCATTTACCTGGCAAACAAGGTCTTGCCACAGCGCAGTATGGTCATGCTGGTGCTGGCTGGCCCTGGGAAAAAGCAGGTTATAGTGCTGTACCAGACTGTTCAGAATTTCCTGCTCCTCTGCAGCTGAATACGATGGATTATGTTGATGAGCCATAACCCTGGAAGACAATCAAATGATATGTGTGAGCATGTTAAGTGGCACACTTAACATTATGAAGTACAGATATCACTTAACTGCCATATATAGCATCTATCTGTCTAACAAAGGATACACACATTCAATACCACATATCAGTGCTCAGCCCACAACTGGCTGACAGTGCCTGCAGCACTCCATATAACACACCAATAGACATCAGTAGTCGGCACACTGTTTGGGATATAATGCACAAACTCACCCCGGGGGTATATATCAAGCTAATGCATGAGGAAATATGTCATCCAATGCAATAAATGTCATGTACATTTACAGTATTACCGGTAAACCACCCTAGTCTTTGATGCCATACCCCTACCTAATATATGTGCATGGTTGTTAATATAGCTGGCATGGTGCTGTAACAGAGTATACATGTTGCTAGGTACACACACATACCCTGTAACACACATATCATTGCGGGCATGCTACAACCATCACTGAACACACATCGGACATACATACAACACACAGATGTATGCCGACACAGATGAGCATTACCTGTGTACCTTATAGTACTGTGTGCCCCTACTTACAGATACCTATGCCTGTGGTATGTAATCTGTGCCGACTACAGGAAACACACAAGACAGTGTTACCAGGGACTGTGAACATATACCATATTGTGCTGTTTAGGCCTACAGCTTCAGGTAGTACAACAGTTCATATGTGGGCTGGAGTCACTAGCAGTACCACTTACTGAGCATACATGTATTGCTTCAGCCTACATTGGGACACCACAGTCATACACAAGGAATTACGTCACAACATATGCCATCCTAATATGTCTGCATCCCAATAACTGACACATCTTTCACCGGCCTCACACCTAGGACACAAACTACCATGACAGACACAACCTCACACTAAGCTATCACACCTTTACAAACCTTGCACACAGTCACTGTCACACTCATTCCCCCTCACATAGCAGGTATTGCATTGAGTACATGTGTGTGTGCATTGTGTCATAGGTAGTTAATACGCTATTGGCCCAAGGGCCTATAGCAGCCTAGCCATATGCTACCCTGGCCTTTGACACACACGTAATGTGATTTCACTTGCTCCTGTCAACCGGATACACAGAGTTGACTCCCAGGGCATATTACCTATCTCCACAACAGTCATCAGGGGTATGTATGACATCTGCTAATGAGGACCCTTGTTTGTTCATGCTGGGGGGGTTTAGACCAGAGTATGGCATATTTGTGGATAGGAACCTGTACCTCCAGCATGTGCTATTTAGTGAGGTGACAAGGATTAGGGCCCTAGGTCATGTAGCCTGGAGGGATTGTGAGGTGTTGTCGTGGTGGTTGGCCGACTGCTATGGGTGTGACATACCTCTGTATGTCCGGCAGTGGTAACCTCTGGGTGGGCGGTATGCAACGCACTCTAGCTGTGGTTTGCGAATCAGTCTGCATAGGGCACGTGTTTGAGGCCAGTATTACTCTTTGTTAGGTATGTCTGTGGCCTTTCCACTTGCTGTAGTTGTCATGTGAGGTACATACCACATGGGGCATTGTGATGAGTAGAGGGGAACACTGACCTATATTTCCCTAGATGACACACCTTTTCTGATGACACATTCCATGTAGACAGATTACATTACTACTGTTGTCACTGTGATTATCAAAGGGGAGCCTACTGTCCACCTGTGTCCTGTGTACTCTTCTGACACCATCAGTGTTAGGCAGGCTATGTGGCAGTTACTGGGTAAGGTGTTCTGGAATGGAATGGGATATGGTACTGCGGTATCAACAGTGGTGTTCAGTCCATGCCTTGGACAACAGGCACCTGTTGCAGTACATATGACCCCGTGTCTCCCTCACTCTCTCTTATATATATATATATATATATATATATATATATATATATATATATATATACACACATGCATACATATATACATATCTATCCATATCTATACATATCTATACATATCTATACATATCCATACATATCCATACATATTCATACATATCTATATATATATATATCTCTATATATCTACATATATCCACTTTTAAGCAGTTGTAAGCAGGTTTACGTGGGTTTGTGCGATCTTAGCAATGCTTAGCTAAGCGCACACAAGCTCACACTCGCGCACCCCTGCTAACTACTGCTTAAAAGTGCTTACTAACGCTAACCCCAGTGCTAATTTCTTTTAAAGAAAAGAAAATGGGGAGATAGGAAAGTACTGAAAAAGGGGGCACAAAGAGGGAAAGACAGTAGGGAAACCAGCTCTGGATGTGCAGGATGGGTGTAGGGAAGGTCCATAGCTGCCCATTTCTTTACCAGCAACAGCTGTGCATATGTTTGAAATTTGTTGTGAAATCTGAAACCTTCCAACCCTGAGAGAGGGGTGAGGACAACAAAATATGTTGTACTGCCAATTAGAATTATCAGTTTACATGTCCAGCGGACATGTGTGCAAATTGGGCAACTATGTATGGGGCGTAATTTTTTTGTGGGAACAGATTGCCCTTTTTTTTTTTTTTTTCAGGTGAGAGTGGAATGTGAAGTAGACTAAGTAGGTATATTTGGGGAGGTAGGTCGGGGAGGTAAACAGACAAGACAAACAAGAGGCATACAGGGGTGGAGTTTGACACATGGGGTGGGTGAACACAATTGATGGGGAAGGATGTTTGGAAATCGCAAGCCCATGAGCCCAAAGATGGTAACAGTGGAACTGAGATCCCCACCCATGGGCAGTCACCGCTGCACATTCACAGCCCCGAGGGTGGCTGTGCTGAGGGCTGTGTAGGATGGGCAGGGTCACCCGAGAGATGTGCCGCTCTCGCCTCGAGCTGGTGTAGGGGATCAGCGACTGAACGCTGGATCTCCCTACGCACCACAGCTCGGACCCTGGCAAGGGTGACAGGTGGCCCTCCTCCTCCCACGCTTGCACGGGGGGGGGTGAGCCCCATCCCCTGCAGTGCTTCCACCCAAAGGTGGCACAGGACCAACGGAGGAGGGCAGCCTGGGCTGGGCATCAGAGCCGCTGGTGCCAGGTGCACTCGCCAACTGAGGAGGGACAGGTGGGTCCACTGGGACCGGCCTTCCCATAGGTTCTGTGATTAGGTGTGTTTAATTACAACATAAACAACAGCATTCCAGATTAGTTGTAACAACATGCAGTAATATTGCCATTAACCCAACACACCAAGGTTCTAACAGTTGAACAGCAAGCATAACACATGCATATATTGAATGACAGTGGATATTCCAACAGCATGCAGGGATGTTTGGTAGCAACAGGCCTCCATGAATGTGGTGTTTGAACAGGGCACATGCATCAACATCAATGCAAATATTTATAAAACAACAGGACATATGTCACAACAAATATTTAAGGTTACACATACCCATTGAGGTGTGGAATTGCATGGTTTATGCACATATGGTAGGGTGTAGGAAAAACCTCAGTTAACATCTTATAATGACCTTTTAGTCTACATTACATTCCCAGTGACTGCAAGTGTATATCCCCTACCTGTATTACTACACTTGCCACCATACCTTAGGTTGTGTCATGGGTTTGGCTAGTTCAATATATGCCTGACCTATATCTGGCATACTAACTGTCCAGGATGCAGATGTTACTGCTACATATTTCTTGTTTGCATTTATATTTTCTTATCTACATGTCTGTGATGTTTTCACATTACATTTTCACTTCGATTTGTACAGAACCCTGCATTTCTTGACACACACTCATATTTCTGGTGAATAATTACATGCTGCATGTGTGCCAGGTTTACTTATTCATGCCAGCCAGTAACTGGCTATTGTGGACTGTATATATGTTTCCCAGCTACTAGCACTTCCATCACCCACTTTATTTGGGACTGTATAACTCTGGATTGCCAGCACATTTTCAAACAGTACTGTTTGTATAATGCAAAGGTACAACAACATTTCAGACTCTGTGACACAGACACACTCTGGGTTTTAGACCTTTATTAATGACATTGCACACTTTTCCACAGGCTCACTCCTTTATTTGTTTTAACGGTGTTTATGGCAGACATGTTCAAGACATATTATACCTTTATTAATAGGATAGAACAATCTTTTTTCAGGCTCACTCACTTATGTTATATGCCAGTGCCTGCAGAGATATTATTCCAGACATATGTTACCTTTCTTAATGAGTTACTACACTCATTTTCTGCCTCTCTGACGTTTTTATCTGACAGTACATGCAGAGGACTTATTCAGGCAATTCTATGGCTGTTTTATTGGACTACAACACTTTCTTTCATGCTCTCTCCCATATTTTATATAACAATACATGCAGAATAATCACTAACCTGCCTGGTGGCGCAGCCTTAGCAGCCTATCAGCATAGGCTTGCTGATTCATAGCACGGTCACCTGCAGCTGTAAAGTAAATGAAGGGATATTGAGACATACCTATCTGTTATACATACTCCATTATCAATTCTTACATACTGCATTCCATGACTACATACTCAGTTGTAGGGCATTCTGCATCCCACAGGCCTCCTGTATCCATTGGTTCACGAGGTCCTGCTTTCATCTCTTCAGGTCTGCATGGTGGTGACGGACCTGCTCACCAGTCTGAGGAACGCCTGTGGCACTGGTGAGGTCACGAGCTAACCAGTTCCAAGCCTCTGCCTTGTACTCCATCCCTTGGAACTGGCCCTGCTGGAGTCTTGACTTGTGATGTTGGACAAGGAGCCAAACTATGTATTTGGACTCCTCGATGCCCCAATGTTGCACTCGGAAGCGTGAACCCTCTCCTGCACCTGCCATTCTGGCTGCAAATGTGAGCTACAATCAGTTATGGTGAGTATTCCCGCCTATGGGGCTTAAATATGCCGCATTTCCCGCACTTTTTTGTGATTGGCCATTTTGTAAAATTCTCGGCTGACTGCAGACCTGCTTAGTAATGGTTAACCTACCATTCATAAGTATATGGATGCTAATAGTGGCTGCTTCCCCATGTTGTTATGGCTTAGTGGTTCTGTACTTTGATTATGATGCACAGGGTCCTGGGTTTGAACCTTGTCATTCTTTTATTTTAATACTGTCTAGACAGGCTAGGGGGTGTGGCTGCGTTTAAGCAACTTAGCTCTACATTGCTCCACGATGCCCTGGTTGGTGCGGTGCACACGTCCGTGCAAACATATTGGGCTGGGTAAAGTGCTTTTAACCCTTGGGCAACTCTATTGCACTGGGTAAAGCACTAATAAACTATGGGCACCTGTGTTTAGCTGTGTAAAGCGTTGCTTAACAGCAGGCTATTATATATCTGGGTCCTTTAAAAATATTTAGTTTGTTCACTGATACATTGGCCATGTTACTGCTTTTAATAAAATTTTAATCATATATGTCTGGTATTATTTCAAATACTGATTTAAAACATAAATAAGAAGGGGAGTGGTGGGACTCGAACCGTGAATGCTTTTTCTTTGTGCAAACGCTCTACCATTACGCTATTGAAATTTGGTGTGATTTGCATAAACATTCTTTCTTATGCTCTTCCATGTCAGAATTGCTAACTCTAGCTAAGCAATAGGCACACCCGCGCAAATACGGGCAGCTATATCGTGGATTTAAAAAATATATATAACTATTTACTTTATATATGTGTGATGGGGGTTTACAGTGTCAGGGAGTGTGGTGTTGGGTGCAAGTACATTTGAGTGAATTCGCTCTTGTGTGTTGACATTATGCTTTTTAAAACCTTGCAGGGACGTGCACATTTAGACAGCTCGGCAGTTGGACACACCCCTGCTTTCCTACTCAGTCCGTGTAAGAGTTACGGTTGAGTCAGCATGCCCTCATGAATATTCATGGCACGCTGACATCAAACCATTCAACTGCAGCCTCCGAGTAAGACTTATTAAGTCTTACACGGAGGATTAGTGAATCCAGGGGATAGTTTATGCTTTTAAGGGAGCCTAGACTATTAACATGCAGCAGTGTCACTATACTATGATACACTTTCTCCTTTTCTGCCACTGCATGATACTGCTTTATAGCATTACACTGTTTTCATATTAACAAACAAAAATTAGATCTAGACATCGGATATTATATTTTTGCTTATTTTAGTTAGATTATAAAGACAAGGTAGGCTATTTAAGATAGTGAAATATCATTCAAAACATTAGATCATTCAGGAATATATGTGGCAACATCAGAAATGCCTGATTAAAAATGCTTTTAAAATGGAGCTGTAGCTTGTTTACCCCTACAAGTACTGCACCAGGAAATGGACAAATATAATCCATATTGAAAAAGGCTTGCTTAGATTACCGCATTACTACCAACAGCTACTATTTGGCATCTATTACTGGAAAATGTACTTAATGATATACCTTAGTCAGCCACATGCAGACTTTTTTCATAACAAAATAAATAACATCTTGTTTCATTATCTCTTATAGAAAATGCAGAAAAATGAGGCAAAATTATATAAAATAAGCCATATTTTCATCA
Source organism: Protopterus annectens (assembly GCF_019279795.1). NCBI lineage: Eukaryota > Metazoa > Chordata > Ceratodontiformes > Protopteridae > Protopterus > Protopterus annectens. The sequence continues at coordinate 1,684,403,022 of NC_056733.1, forward strand.
GCTCTAAAGTGCAGAATAATGAAACTTCACCCGAGCAACAAAAATTGTGATGAAATAGTTCAGAGAACATATTTTAGTCTAACAATATTTTTGAGTTTTTCTGAGTTCTCTAGTCAGAAAAGCTTATTCATCATACCAGGTATGTGTTATTACTGCAGGAATTTGTGAGTAGGAACACTGGCATGTCCTAGAAAGGTAATGCATATTTGTTAGAACCATCATAAGAGTGAGCTTATTAAGCAGTAGAAGAGAGGAAAAGTTCATTATTGTTCTTGTTATTTATGAACTAACATAAGCAATATGTCAAATATTCAAAAAAATGTATCATACACTGTGTACCATACAGTGTATGAAACTAAAAGAAAATAGATATTCCTAGATCAACAGAAAAGCTGTAAATGGTAATGCAAACATATAACATTTATGAAAAACATACCTTATCCTGTTATAAATCTGCAATATTACAACTGAATCAATATTCATTTACCTAAATAAATCCTTTTGTGTGGAATAGCTACAGAGAAGACCTATCTGTCATACAATATATTCATTTAAATTAATTTTGCAAAAATGACTTAATTCTTATAGTAAATAGCTAGATAATCTATTTTATGCTAGAGTAATGACAATGGAAGAATAATGTAATGCTAAATTATAAAGGCCCTGCACATATGTTGGATTGCTACATCTGACAGAGTGACTTCAGGGGAAGGGTATTAACCATGTCTCCAGTAGGCACCATTGCCATGTCCAGTCCCTCTTTGTAGATCTCTTTACCCAAGAGTGCCAGGAGCAGATTTTGACATCTGTCTGCTAGGGGCCAGCACACTTTCCTAATTGATACTTCATCAACCTATTCTTTCTCTGATATCTTTGTAGACTAGGTATGGGCAAACAGAGACTGTGTCTGTAGTCTGTGATAAGAATGTGGTGATCACATTCAATGTATCCAATACGCACTCTTTGCAGCCCCTGCCTGTAAAAGCACCCCCATCACCATAATTACAGGCGCAGGTCCTCCATCATCAGACTGGGGCAGTTTCACAATACTGGTGCCATATAAATAATCACATGTGAATGTACCTAAGCACAAATATCCAGAATAAGTATAACCCATCTAGACATTTTACTGAAATTGTTACAACTACAGACATGATAAAAACTAATAACCATGGCCCTACTTTGTGCATATGGTTGTGGCTGCTAATTCCCTGATGTACTGCTATACCATAAGTCAGACAGATTGAATTAAGTTTTATCATGGCTAAGAAGTAAAGGGGACTTGCAAGAAATGATGGACTGAAATAGGAGAGTATAACTAGGGCATACACAGTGAATACTCTTTGGATCCTGTCCAACATCCAGTACTGAACTGTGTGACTTGCTGGAGGTGATGTTCATTTTAAGAGAGGCCAGGAGCTCATCTGTCTCCGTGAGGGCTGGCTCAGTCAACAACCCCCCCAACCCACACCACATGTTGCCCTATGTTCATTTCTCTTAGCTTCTGCTCTTTGGCTGACACCACAGATCATATCTGCGACATTGAGACACACCATTTCATACCTGTAGTACTACTGATATATGGTATTCACACTGCTGACATTCTCAGCCCATGCACAGTCACAGTAGGGCTGTTAACATGCATGGACATCAAAGAGATGCTGTCCACAGAGACAGACGGCCTGAAGTACTACCTCATTCTCAGCATTGGAGAATTTAAGTTATGGGTTTATGTCAATTGCCCAGCACAATCAATCAATCAATCAATCAATCAATCAATCAATCAATCAATCAATCAGTCAATCAATCAGTCAATCAATCATTTTTGTCTCCCTTGGTAACCTGTTTTTAAGACATTGTTCTGCTGATATGGAAAACAATGGATCTAGCAGCATTATTCCTGCATAGGACTTACAAATCCTAAGACTATCTTCATAGGCCTTATAGTATATTATCTTTGTGAATGACAGTTAGATATCTCTATCTACACTCTAAGTATATGTCAGGCATCAAGGATTACTGACCACATATCCTCCACAAAACAATCACAGAAGTAAAACTGCCTTGGTCATGAGACAAAGATGGCCGTCTTTCTGTAGACACTGTACATCTACAGCTCTCCAGTTACTCGCAAGAATAAGTAACCCTGAGGATATAAAACAAGTCTTTTTGCATTAATTACCGGATATAATTATTCTACTACAACCAAACTATGACTGAGAATCAAAAAAACGAAGGAAAAACTAATTAATTTCACAGGATTAAAGCTGATTGTCTGCCTGACTCTGAAGAGAGCTATAAACAAAGGATCTATCTGATTTCTGCTTCAAGATGTCAAAACTGGACAAAAATATGGACACAACAACAACTAAAACTAAATTATCAATGCTGATGTCACCAGAGAAAGACTCTACATTTAAAAGACAGAAAACTGTAAAACCACAAGATCTTTTAAAAACAGGAGGAGCAAACCAACCTGATCAGCTAGCTAACATGGAGGACATTAAAACAGCATTGTTACCCATACAAGAATCTTTAAATGCACTTTCAAACCAGATACTTGCTTGTAATGCCACATGCAGTCAAATTCTCGACAGAATAGATAAATCTGAGGCTAGAATATCTGATAATGAGGACAGAATAACATTTCTTACAAGAAAAACAGATATTCATGACCTGGACATTCAAACTATGCAGACCAAGATCCTGGATTTAGAGGCAAGATCCAGAAGAAACAACATAATTATTAGAGGAATCCCTGAAAATATTCAATATAATGATCTATTGCCTACCATTACACAGATAATGGAAATATTGTTCGAGGGCTCAGGTATGGCTAAGCAAATAGTCATAGAAAGAGCACACAGAGCTCTCAGGGAATCACAAGCATCAAATATTTCTAGACCGGTTTATGTCAAAATTCTGAATTACCAGGATGTAAATAAAATAATTCTAACTATGAAAAAGAAAGGAGGTTTTGTAATGTGGCAAAATAACAGAGTTTCTATGGGTCAAGATCTACCACTGCAAATCAGGCAAGCCAGACAAGCATTAGCCCCTTACTGCAAATTTCTTATTGATAAAAATATAAAATTCCAGATGAAGTATCCAAGTACATTAATCTTTACATTCGATGGAGCCAAATATTCTATTTCTACAAAAAAGGAAGCAAAACTCACCTTTTTGAAGACTTTTAACTCCCTTCCAACTTTAGAAGCTTAACTGGAACATTCAGTCTGTGTACAGCAATACAGATTCTGGGATTCCAAGTCTACTATACCTCGAGGCTCCAAAATCCTTTGTTTGCTTCTTTTTTCTCACCAGGCCCCCAGTTTCATCATTAACCAGTATTTTCTTACAGGTCCAGCTTAAATCCGAAGATTTCACGAACTCCTGCAGCCTTGACGAACTGTGTGTGTCTGTGAGTCAACAGGAAGTCCTAGAAATGCTCCCGAGGGTCCGCTTTCGTTGTGGCACTTCCGGAAGTCCGTCCGCATAATGGGTCCCCCTTCGAGAACTCGAAATCAAGATTTTTATACCAGGAAGTAGCCATAGCTTTGTGGAGCCAGGGGAAGCTTTTAGAATTGCAAAACGAGGCTCCTGGACTATTTTAGAGAGGTTTGACTTTTATTTTGCATAAAGAAATGTCAGCTTATTCAGGTAAGGATTTAGACTGGGCTGTAACATATGGATAAATAGAGTAATTTAACTACAATGTTAGAAACAATATAAAGTTACTACAGTTATTCTATTTTGGTTTTAGATAGTGTGCCTGAAGATAGAAATGCAGTTATAATTATATACTATTGATATTTTTGCTTTCTGCCTTTGAAATGACTGTTATGTCGTTTATGTTACCAAAAAAAAAAAAAAAGCTTTCTCCTTATTAATGCTATGACAATCTATATGTGTTAACATGTATAATTCATTCTCCTGTTCCTAAGGGAATGGAAGGATATATATTTTATGTGGTTCTAGAGATCCTGTGCATTATGTTAGCTATATATTTCTTACAGTATTAATACATTACTGATGTTGTTTTTATCAATGCTGCTGTTAACATGTTATACTTACCTAGGCAAAGTTAGATAAGACAGTTAGTTATTCTAGGATATTATAACCAAGTATTTAATTAATAATGTATGTAAACCATTAGAGGGTAGAATAAGAAATTGGTATGTAAGATATAACAGTGTGTTAACTAACTAATGTGTTCAAGAGCTGTAGATAGTTACTAGTGTTTAATGGGGAATGTGTATGTTAGTTTTTGTAGGGTTAGTTGTAGTTATCATAGGTTTTGTATATCTTATTAGGGTGTTATTATATAATAGTTATTTAGGATTGATGTATACCAATAGAAGTCTAAACAGTGTTAAAAACCTATGTTTGTCCTGGTCCAGGAGAATAGTGGATAGGCACTGGTTAGGGATGGGGCATTTAGTTTGCTTCCAGATATTTCAAAATCCAATATTATACTGGAATCTAGTATCGTTTTTCAAATTCAACATATACACTAACATTTTAAAAGTATTTTTATGTGGATAATAGACTCATGGAATTCAGGGGTTTCCAGAATCTGAAAAAAAGGAAACTATTTTTTCATTTACTTCTTCAGTCAAAAGCACCATTTATTTTGTTACAAGAAACCCACTTGGTTAATGATCAATGGACGGCCATTAAACATAAAAAAATGGATCAGGGAGGTAATAGCTTCGGAAGGGACAACTAATAGTGCAGGTGTAGCAATAATCATCAAAACTCAGTTCCAAGAGAGGATTTTAGATTTTAAAATGGATAAAGAAGGAAGATGGTGCTATGTAATTTTTATAACAAAATTTTACGATAAACCAGTGATTCTTCTTAATATATATGCCCCATGTACTAATCAGCAAACCTTCATAGCATCACTTTACTTTATTTTAAACCAATATAACAATTATTATATAATAATAGGAGGTGACTGGAATGCATACCAAGACCCTAAATTAGATAAAACAAGTTCCCATAGATCTTATAATAATCAGGCAGTGATAGCACTGCAGGAACTTAAAGCAGATTTTAAACTTTATGATCCATTTAAATATAATAAGGACCAAATGAATCCAAATAACTTCACATTTTATTCGAGCTGTCATAAAATGTGGTCCAGGATCGATTTTTTTTTAATATCAGATACACTAATGTGTTTTGATCCCTATATATACATACAAGCTCGTTATTTGTCGGATCACTCCAGGATCACATTAACCTTTAAGAAAGATACTCGTCATAAATTGCATGTTAGGGGTTATAATTGGACATTAAATCCATATCTATTACATAAAGAGGATGCATTAAAAGAAGCTCAGGAGTTTTTTAATCAATTATTAAATAATCTATTAGAACACCGACATCCGTCAGACATAGAATGGGCAACTACCAAAGCGCAAATTAGAGGAATGTTTATCCAAAAGGCTACTTTCTACAAGAAATTACAAGTGAAAGAGATGTATGACTTGGAATCAAAAATTAAATTATTAGATCAGGAATTAATTAGAAATTATAGTAAACAAACCGAAACGGAATTATTAAATTGTCAGAAGAAACTTTTTTTTATTACAAAACAGTAAATTATCATTCCATGAACAAAAAATGTTGGTAAAATATGCGAATCACATACAGGCCTCGTCAAAAGCACTAGCACATATTATTAATCAATCGAAGTCACCTTCCCAAATCCCTGAAATATACTTTAACAATAAAACATACACCAATACGGAAGAGATTATAAAGGTTTTTGAACTAATATTTTCAGAACTATATGGTGAACAACAGGATGTAAATCCAAATAAGAATAATAATGACTTTCTTCAGAAAATTATATTTCCAAAGATTAATGATGAGCTTCATATGAACCTAATTAAACCTATTTCTTCAGAGGAAATAACTGATGTTATCAAGAAATTGAAGCCATACAAAGCTCCGGGACCGGATGGTTTGACTTCAGAATTTTATAAAACTTTTAGCGATATTCTGGGGAAAATACTCACAGTGGTCTTTAATTATATTATTAACAATATAATTACTGACCCACACTTTAATGCATCAAAAACTATCCTCATACGAAAGAAAATACTGATCAACAAAACCAGGATAATTATAGACCCATTTCACTTTTAAACATAGATATGAAAATTATGACATCGATTTTGGCTAACAGGTTGAAAATGGTAATTAACCCTATAATATCTGATGAACAAGCTGGTTTTATAAATAGCAGACAAACTATTGATAATACATTAACACTGCATACAATGATTTCCCATGCTACCCATAAAAAACAGAATCTTTACGCACTTATAATTGATGCACAAAAAGCATTTGACAGAGTGAACTTAGAATATTTTTTTGACATGTTAACATGCTTTAACATACCGCAAGAATTCACTTCAACTTTAAAAAAATTATATACCAATCCTTATACAAATCTAGTCATTAACAGGAATCTTTCAAAAAGAATTCAAATTAAAAATGGTACCCATCAAGGCTGTCCTTTATCTCCCTTGTTATTCAATTTGTATTTGGAACCTCTATTTTTGCACATTAAACAAAATATTTATCATAATGCTCCAAGGATTTATGGTACGAAGATCACAATGGCTGCTTTTGCAGATGATTTGAGTATTTATTGCACAACACCTGTTTCAGATACTAATAAAATAATAAAGGCAGTAGAAGAATTTGCGAAAATTTCCAATTATAAATTAAATTTAAAAAAAACTAAGATATTCCCATTAAAGACACCTACACCTTTTTCACTATTACCATTAGTAGGGCAGGTAAAATCAGAAGAAAAAATAAAATACTTAGGAGTGGTTTTCTCAACAGACAACAGAGATTTTTATCTCAATAATGTTAAGGTTATTTGGGAGCAGATAGTATCTGACGCGAAAAGATGGGATAATCTGAAATTACCAATAATGGCGAAGACTTCAATTATTAAAATGAATATACTTCCTAGATTACTATATATTTTTAGAGCGTCACAAGTTCAAATCGCCAAAAAATTCTTCAAACAGCTTCATACAGAACTAGCTAGATTTCTATGGGAACCTAGAAAAGTTAGGATATCGTATGATAAATTGATGGCTCCAAAAATAGGGGAGGATTGGATCTACCTAATTTTGAAACATATTATTTAATAATAAACACCAATAGACTTTTAAGAATAATTAACTCGGATGGGTGTAACTCGAAATGGGTTCCCAAATGGCTGGTTCTTAATCATAAACATGTCAAGGAATTGGATATTAACTGCAAGGCATTACCTTTTTTAAACAAAAATACTCTTAAAGAGTACTTTGTGTTCACACATATCAAAACATATATAGTTTCAGTAAAAAATCTTTTTAACTCATTAAAGCTTTTGCAAAGTATGATGATTCTTCAACCATTTCACAAAAATCCAAATCTGAAAATTGGTAATCAGCTGATAGACCTTAAGAAATGCCCACTTATAATTAATTTAACCCTATTTGATTTATATCCTTTTTTAGGTATCCCAACTCACAATATTTTAGAAGAGTTGAATCTCCTCAAATCGTATCTAATTATAATAAGACAATTAAAAGACCTATCAATAAGTTATCTTAGTAAAGGGAATGACATAATTAAAGAAGAAGACTTAAACATGTGTCTGAACTTATGGCAAACCCTTACACAAGAATGTAAATATATAACTGCAGCATATGGTTTGATTAAAGAAATAAAATATAATAATCAAATATGAATTTCCAAATACTGGAGAGAGAAATTGTTGACGATTGAAGAAAGTAAAATACTAAAAGCAATTCACTTAACCATAAAATCTGTGTCCCTTCAGAAGCTATTATTTACCTAATTGATGATATTTAATAACGCCTATTATACGCGTCTCACTCTACACAAATTTAACTCAAAGAACTCACCAAAATGCCCATATTGTATAGATCAAACAGCTGACCTCCTACATATGTTTTGGAGTTGTAAATGTATTTTCAAACTCTGGAATTCCTTGAAATTTCAACTACAAAAAATGGGATATCAACATTCCACACTCTCCTGGGAATTTACGATGTTGCATATTCCACCACCCAACTTGGAAAGAACACAAAGAATTATCCTAGTCAATATTTTTTTGTTGATGAAGTTATATATAGCTTCCAATTGGTTGAACCCTTTACAGACATCATGGAAAAATTTCAAGATAGTAGCCACCAAACATATTCTAGCACATACATTTCTAATTAGTGATCATAGGAAAAATGTAAACAATACAAAAATATGGGAACAAATCTTTAACATTGTATTAGCTTAAAGTTCCATTCCTCTATTCTCCGGGAAAAACTGAATAACTGTTGAATTTTATTGAGATAAGTCTTATATAGTTACTAGTTTTTTTTTTCTTCTGTAATGATTTTATGTAACTGTTGGAAGCATTCATGTACATATTGTAAGTAGTTGGTAGTACTGTATTAGTTATTTGGAAAAAATAAAATAAAGAATTATTATTGAAAAAAAAAATCAGGGACAATCAGGAATGCTTTTAAAATATTAGTGCAATTAATTTGAGACATTGACAGAAAGAGTGCATATGATTTAATATACATTTTCTGAAATAAAAGAAGTGTAGAACTCTTAAAAAAAAAAAAAATAAAACTGCCTTGGTCATGACCATTACACTATCTCTGTTGCAGAAATTGTGACATAATTTTTAACAATGCTACTAACATAATATTAAATGGTACTCTGAATATTATATTAAGGGTGTGTCTGCCACTTAGCTTAACAATCCTGCAGGCTACATATTGCTGCTCCTTTTGCAATCTCCCCCTCAATATGCTTTGGTCAGCACATTTAAAAGTACTGGCAAACTGACATCCCTTACAGGCAAAAGGTTCAAGAGTTGCTAAAAGCAACCATATGGAAAAAATTAATCTGTAAGAAATTCCAATTACCTTATATACGTAAATATATTAGGCTGCATAAATTGTGCAAGATCATCCTTTGCAGGAATCAAAATCCTGCAGCAGTGTTTTCTACCTTAGTGAGATGCGGCTCTGTGCTTCTTGCTGTGTTTATATCATGTAGATTCACCTGACTGGGCATGCTAAATAAATAAATAAGGATGAACTCATAATTGTTCCGGAACTGGTAATTTTGTTTAACACCTGGTAAACATTATTCAGTGTGTGGGTGAGTCTGCCCATGCTTTGGGTACGGGGGTTAAGTGTCATTTCATATTTAACCATTTGGACGTGGAATCATTGTGCAGCATGTTTTGTTCACAGCCTACACTGCCATTGAGGACTGTCATGATTACATCTTAAATTGCTCAAAAGCTGAAATAGTCCAATGCAATGATGACACAACTCTGATCTGCTCTGCACCCAATGTACAACTTCTCCAACAAAAAACATAAGAATCCTTTACAGATATAGAACACTGGCTAAATAAATCCCAACTGATATTAAACCCTAAGAAAACATAAATTATGCTTTTCCTCCCACCAAGGACCACTGACCTCACATTCTCCATTCTCTCAACCAACAAAACCCTAATCTCCCCAGTCCCAGAGGCCAAACTACTAGGACTTACAATCGACCAGCAACTAAAATACAACAAACATTTCTCTAAACATTTCCAAAGTCCATAAAAAGCTAGGAACCCTCTATCACAGCAAAAGGTATCTAACCTCTGAAGCTAGAATCACCATAGCCAGAACTTATCTCTTATCAGCATTACTCTATGCATCCTCATTGCTAACAAACCTTAATAAAACTAACCTGAACAAACTTTCCACATGTTACAACAAAATTGCCAGGTTCGCAGCAAATGCCAAATCTCAGTCCCACTATTGCCACTCTCTAAACACATTATACTTGGCTAGAACTCCCCAACTTATTGGAATATCACAAATTTAACCTAGCTCACCAAATACTTTACTATCCAGAGAAAACTCCTGCCCTAACTGGCCTCCTGAATTTCTACAATTCAAATAGACAACTATGTTCCAGTAACAAAGCTCTGGTCAAAAATATTCCATGTAAAAATAACTCCAGGAATCTCTCTTCCCTAATGAAGTTACAAAAACATGGAATACCCTACCACCTGACCTCAGATTACAAAATTGTGCCTCTACTTTTAAAAACCTCCTTAAATTATACCTCCACACCATCCATTAATGCAACTGCAATGGACCCCCCCTAAAGCCTATCCCTGCTGTAAGCTCTATCCCCCTCACCTCTGGGAAAATAAGTATTGTGCTCAACTGATGTGCATTGTATACATTGTATATATTGTAAACATTACTAACCTCTTCTGATGCTCAATGTACATATTGTATACAATGTAAACATGTTCTTACTATGCTATTGTCTGCACATATATTGTACCTGTGTTGATCCATGAATGTGCTATGCTGAGAAAAGTGTATGCTATTGCCTGCATGGATACTGTACCAATGCTGATCCATGAATGTGCTATGCTCAAAAACGTGTACTTCAACTTGTATTCCTAAATTGATTACTCTCAAACAGCATGTTTATTATCTGCCATTACCATGTAAACCTTGTAACTTATTACTGTTATCATGTATTACTCTTTACTCTGTTTTCTGTATGGAGCTTTTGTCCCCAGGACTCTGCTGAAAATGGACATTTGAGGTTCAGTCAGACTATCCTGGTAAACAAGTGTTAAATAAATAAAAAAATAAAATAAATAAAATTGTTATTGTGAACCATCTAATATACTCTCTAAATTTTAGGAGGTTGCTATGACTCGGGCAAATGAGGTGCTCATCAATGCCTGTCATTTTGCAGAAGATGGGCACACAAGACATGGTTTGGGTGCAGATTCTCTGCCATTTTCCCTGAGATTCTTCAAAGTGAAACATAATGGCTAGAGAAGAAGAGGGCACTGTTCATTGTAGAGTGCAGAGGTGGTGTGAGGAGGAGACAACGATATTTCTTTCCCTCATCCATATGGATTACAGCTTATTCAGGAGGGCTACAAAAGGCCCCAGTATAAGGCTGAAGCCTGGAATATTCCATCCAAGGTTCCCACTTATGCAACTGGTATCTTATGCCCTGGGAACAGTGCTGTCATCATTGCAGTGTAACACGAGGCACCAGAATCTTGACCTTCTTGGTCAATGGTAAGATGAAATCAAAGATCAAGCACCATCTATGTACTATATGTAGACCATCTGTAAGGTACACATTTAACCTGCTCTGTATCCATCCATCCATCCATCCATCCATCCATCCATCCATCCATCCATCCATCCATCCATTCATTTACCCACAACCCTTTTTTTCCCATTATTGCAAATGAAGTTGCAGTGTCACTTCAACAGTGACCATCATCTAGACCAATGTTAATACAGCTCTGATACATGTCACTACAGATATTACAGTGCTCTCTGTTTGTCTATAGAACCTGAAGATATAGAAACAAATAGCAGAAGACTGGTGTGCCTCAGAGAACCAGGGTGAGTATACTTGTTTTAGACTTTCTTGATTTTAATATTAACAGTGGTACAGATTAATTCAAAAAATTATAGCTTTCGTAATTCAGTGCCATTACTGCCATACCTCAAAGGTAGTAGTATGTCTGTTCAGTGTTATGTTTCTGCATGCATCACCTTGCAGAGTTTGACAATTAGGTCAGAATTTTAAATCTTTGTTCTCATATTGTGTGGATGCCTGTGGGTTCAGTTCTCCATCCCACCCCAATTGTCATGGGATGAAAGTATTTAATGTTTATTTTTCTGTGTAATTAGTATAACTGAAGCATTATGTAAGATCATTATTATTAGTTGAGCTGGCATGTTTAGATATAAAAGAGACTTTTTTTTCCTTTGCCTATTACCTGTTAGTGAAATACATATATGTGAGCAGCATATATTCTTTGCATATATGCTTTAGATTCAGACAACAAAATACTGCATCTCTAACAACAGGCATTCATTTGTCTGCCTAAATAAACTACATGTGATGATGGCTGTTAGTTTAGATCCCCTTCTCAGATATATTTATGTGTATGTGTGATATATATTATGTGGTGTGTGTGTGTGTGTGTGTGTGTGTGTGTGTGTGTGTGTGTGTGTGTGTGTGTGTGTGTGTGTGTGTGTGTGTGTGTGTGTGTGTGTGTGTGTGTGTGTGTGTGTGGATGTTTACCATCATTAACTCAACACAGGTGGTCGGGTCCAACTGCACGAGACCCACACTGCGAATGCTGAAATGGCAAAAACTGACATTAATAACTGTCCAAACTTGCCCCCTTTCTGTACCCATGTTAATGCTTGTTGTTGAGTCCAGAGCAGTATGGAGCTTTGAGGTTTTCTATTTGTGTCAGGTATACTGGTGTTTGGTATTCTGTCTTTTGCAGAATGGTTTCTTGCATTGGTGGACTTTACCCCCTTGTGTGTAGAACTAATGATACTAAATTCTCTCTCCCTCTCTCTATATATATAGGTTCATAGGTGTGTACTAGGCTAATGGCCCTAGGGTCTTTACAAGCCTAGCCATAGGATTACCCTGGCATACTGCCACCCGACCTTAGTTCCCAGTGACTCTGTCGAGTAGAGCCATTGGAGTTATCCCCAGGATGAATTTTCTGTTTCCCATCCACTCATCAAATTTCTCTTGAAGAGGGTCAGCAAGGTGCTCTACTTGACATGTATGGGAAGTCTCTTCCATAGCATGGGCAGTCTCTGGGTTATGAACCTGTCCCTCAGCATGTTATGTTAATTGTGGTAATGAGGTTGAGGTTTCTGGAGCTTGTGGTGTGGAGGGATTGGGATTTCTTTAGATGTGGTATTTCTAACAGAGCTGGGTCAGATATGGCTTTGTAAGTCAAGCAGAGATCGCCTCTAAGTAGGCAATATGAGGCAGTGAATACTTGGAGTTTTTTGAGTCTGTCCATATAGGACAGCGGCCTCTCCAGTTGTTGCAGGTGTCTAGTGAGGTACATGCCAAATGGGGCATTGTACTCAATGAATGGCATAATGAGGGAAAAGTAGAGGGAGACAATGACCTCTTTTATCCTGGATGCAAAACCCTTAGTAATGAGATGTGCCACATAGAAGGACTTCCTGACTAAAGTGTCAATGTGGTGATCAAAAGAGAGATTGATGTCAACCTGTGTTCCCAGATCTCTTATAATGCCTTCTGTGTTCAGTGGACTACAATCATTGTGGTAATTCATAGGAACTGTGTTTTTCCCAAAGGGGATGATGATACATTTTTGGCATTGAGCTTAAGGCCATGGTTCTGAGACCAGTTGTTGGTCTCAGTGAGGCCATTCTGTAGAATATTAATATAACTTGGGAAGTTAATAATAGCTCCCAACTTGCAATCATCTGCAATCTTTGTCAGACATATATATATATATATATATATATATATATATATATATATATATATATATATATATATATATATATATATATATATATATATATATATATATATATATATATATATATATAGATATACACACACACATATATAGATGGGTCTAGGACTATTCACTGAAAGCACATTTCACTGAAACACTTTTGACTGTGCACATTTCACTGAAAGCTCAATTCACCAAAAACACAATTCACTGAAACACATTTCACTGAAAATTATATATGGCCTTTTCTCCACTGTAGTGCGACCTTGGAGTTAGAATAAATAGTAAGGGGGGTGTGGTGGGCACCACCCCCCCACCTATTTTAAATATTTTGAACTATACACACGGATACTTGCAATTTCAATAAATTATTTTTTTCTAAACTTAACATATAGTCAAACTATATGGGGGGGCTATGCCCCCCACATGTCCCAATGTGGGGGACAGTGCCCCCCCACCCCCGTTACTATATATTCTAACTCCAGAGTCGCACTACAGTGGGGGAAAGGCCATATATAACTTTCAGTGAAATGTGTTTCAGTGAATTATGTTTTCAGTGAATTGTGCTTTCAGTGATTTGTGCACAGTCATTTGACTTTCAGTGAATAGTCTTAGACCCATATAGATACATCCACCAACATGCTTATTAAATCAAGTAGTAATTTTTGTTTGGTCAGCAAGTGCTTTTTTAAAGTTGTAACAGTCTCAGCAAAGTAAGAACTTCAGTTTTTCCATTAAATGTATACTTCTGTCTTCCCCACCCCTTTATCCCCCCCCCTCTTAAATACATTAATTTTAGTTGCTGTTTTGTTTCTTTACATTTTTTTACTATTTTATGCAGAACACAATGACCTGTACTCATCCTACCTGCAAGGTCTATCATTACCCCCACAGGTGGCAGCAACAGGAGCACCACCACCTCCACCAGAAGCAACAAGTACATCATGGTCCCAGCCTGCCACAGTTGCTTTTCCAGTTCCTGCCCTGCCTGCAGCAGATGGTGGTACAGTTTTCCAATTGCTAGCAGTGTGCAAGTAGAAGTGATGACTGTGTCACCTGTTGTCAGGTGGTAGACACTTTAGGAGGTGTTATAGACCAAAGGCTGCATGCCTGAAGCAGCCAAATGGAGAATTTTCTCCAGCAACTTGTTGAGGCACATTGCTGAAAAGCACTGACTCTACCATCTGAGTCACTACCAGTGGTTACAGTACCCAGGGCAGAGCCAGATCATGGTCGAATAGAGCCTTAGGCAAGGTAATGGATCACCCCCCCCCAAAGAATCATCCCAGCAGCACCACCGAGTCATTCTGTTGTCCCATTACTTGTCTATTTCTCCCCATTTACAATAAGCACTGTTCAAAGTTATCAGACTGCATACTATTTTCTTCTTTATTTCTATTTATTTTATTTCTATTTATTTTACAGTGATTAGGGATATTTACAACTTTTATTTCAAAATGTATAAAACAAACACTGAAAGCCATTTGCTAAACAAAACAATACAGTCTCACAATGAAAACAGATTAAACATAAACAGAAAGCTTCTCTGCCCTTGAAACTCACATTCATTAAAACAGCATTGAAACACATATTCATAGAAACTGCATCTGGCCAGTGCCCGATTAAGTTTACCTTTGGGCTGTTTTCAAACCACACGCCCCTTGCACACATTTTTAGGACCATACATTCATGCCAGTGTTATTTGATGCATCATCCTGATTGTATTAAATTATATTCACTGTATAATGAAGAACCACAAACAAAACATTATAGTCTCACAATGAAAACAGACTTAGGATGAACAGTAAGTTTCTCTGCCCTTGAAAGTTATATTAATTGAAACAGCATTAAAACCCACATTCAAAGAAAATGCATTTGCCAGTGGTAGATTAAGTTTACCTTCAGGCTGTTTTCAAATAGGATCCTTGTACACAGTTTTAGGACCATGTATACATGCACATTTTCTTTCATGCATCATTAATTTATATTCCTTGTATATTATAGCACCACTTGCTAGAGTGTGTTTTAAATTTGTAGGTTTGAATATTTTCCAGTTATCAGTGAAGGAAAACATAAACCAATAATGACAAAACTACCCATTTAAGAAGATTTCTATCACAAAAGACCACCAAAACTTCTGTCATTACAACCCACCAGTATCAGTCAATAAACACGGTTTATTGCAGAAGTAAAAGTAATCTGAATAATTCTCATTAAACAAATCTATAACTAATGAAAGGTTGCTGCTGGGAAACAACTTACATTTCAGAGTTTCATGTACAAATCCAGTGCCTGCTGCCTTTGAAGAATACACTGTCTATGTTAGACTAAAAAAAAAAAAAAAAAAAAGAAAACGGTAAACTAGTAATATTGCAATAGGGAATGGTTGTCAAACAGACAACAGGTTCACAGCTACTAGCCATCTCATCCAAAACAGTATACATTCAGGAGTGCAGCATACACATCTCGCATGAAAGGGCACTGTAACAACAGCACTCCATAGACATAGTGTGGGAATACAACCCATAGCATTCTGCATCAAAAGGAAGGATGCTACCTGCTGTGCTACTAACACATATTCTAGCATGACAGCACAAACACCAATGATGGTCATTTGCTAAATTAAACAGTTACACATTGAAAGACAGCATGAGCAACAGTAAACTGTTCCTTGAAAATGCAGAGAAACTCAGCATTCTTTGAAAATGCATGAAGCTCAACATTCTTTGCAAATGCACAAAAAGTCAAAAGCCCTTGAAAATGTACAGAGATTCAATAGTCCTTGAAAATGCACAGAAACTCAACTCATTCTTTGACAATATACATGTAACATTCTTTGAAAATGCAGAGGCTGTCAAAAGCCCTTGAAAGTGTACTAGAACTCAACAGTCCTTGGAAATGCACAGAAACTCAACATTCTTTGAAAAGGCACACAAACTCAACATTCTTTGAACATGCAATGAAACTCAACAGTCCTTGAAAATACACCTGCTGATGACAATTTGGTAGTTGATGTAGAGTATTCAGGCTCTAGTATCCTGTAAAAAAGTACAGGGTTTGAGCCTGAATAAGTTAACCAACCTGCCATCTCTAATTTTGGCATTTCATGCAGACACACACCTAACCTGTTCTGCTGCTCATAGTTCTCCATTCCTCCACTTACTTGTTTTAAATGGAACAGCAGTTCTCAGCAACCTGATCTAATGTGTGTACAGATAAACAGAAACTCTCCATAATTGTTCTAATGTGCATGCATATGCAAAGTGTACTCTGTATGCATCCTTAAAACAGAAATGCAATGCCTGCAGAGTGTGCTCTTAAAGAAGGAATGTAAATTTTGTGGCAATGCCCCCGCAAGCCAGTGGTGCCCTCCCCAAGCCAGTGGGCACTAGGCAACTGCCTAGGTCACATACTGCTAGATCTGACTCTGGGTCCAGTGCTGACCCAGGGTGGTGAGTAATATTCCTGTGGGTCTCATCTGGCAGAGACTGCAACTGCAAACACCCCATACACTATCCCAATTACTCAGTTAGATATTTTCATCCCTACTGGCCATGATATCCCTCCCTCATCACTATATATCTCAGACTGTCTGATATCCTCTTCACTATTCCACACTCAATGTGTTACCACACAACTTCTCAGTCTTGACTGTCTTACAATGCTGTCAGACCTAACCCTGTTACCTTCCCCTTACTTCCCCCCTGAAAATGGCTATTGGCCCCACCAAAAAGTATTTCCCTCCTAGCCCTCCTCCATCCTACTCATTCCTTCATTGCTTATCATCTGTTCAGCCCTCTACCTGGTTCACCTTTTAATCTCTTTCCTATGTCCATATCTCCAACCTTTAGTCTGATCAAAAATAGATGAACACATCACACATGAACATATAAGGCTCATTTATCTTTATGAGATTGTACTTTGTGCAACAGGTCTTGAAAAGCAGTGCTGATACCAATGTAGAACCAAAGAAGAAAGACATGACTCATTGTATAGAAGCAATTACATCCAGTCATTATCATCCATGAAGTATATTGACCTCAGCTGCCATTGGTTGCACTAATGAGTTGCTGTTGAGCAACAGTATGTAAACATGGAATAGGGTGAAAATCTAGGCTTTGCTTTGTTGGCTCAGTGTATAATTGTCGTGATTCTTAATGTGTCAGTTAATGGAGTGGTGGGCTCAAATCTCCGCAGGACTATATGAATTTTTATACTTCCAGTCTGTAAATGTGTAATGATCACCTGCTCTGTGCTTCACTGACAAGTTCATTATGACTGTTTCTATGACTCAGTTTGTAAGTGAAGTGTTTAGTAAAATGCCTGTGAAGATGATAATGGCTTTAAAACTCCTCTTTGCTTTCAATGTGTAAATGTGTAGGAATAACCTTCTACATGCATCATGGAGACCTTCAACATGATTGCTTCTGATGCTAAACGTATAGGCAGAGTGCTTGATAGCATGCCAGTGAATATCGCACTGGGTTCAAATCACCTTAGGTTTGTGTTGCTTTTTCACACCCATCCTGTAAATGTGTTATAGTCATCTGCTATGTGCTTCACTGACACATTAAGCATGCCTTTACTTGTAAGTGAATTGCATGCTAGAATGTCAGTAATGAGGGCACTTGGTTCAAATCCCCATCAAGCTTGAGGCATGTTTTTTGAAGACA
This sequence comes from Protopterus annectens, assembly GCF_019279795.1. NCBI lineage: Eukaryota > Metazoa > Chordata > Ceratodontiformes > Protopteridae > Protopterus > Protopterus annectens. Next base: position 1,684,421,114 of record NC_056733.1, read on the forward strand.
TTGGCATTATAGTACAAGAGGAGTGATCAAATTCTGCTGATGTCATAACTGATGCCATTCAAATACATCTTATTACTTTTCTGTACTCCACCTATCCTATGTGTGCACTTCACTCTGCTAACTGTGTGTATGTGTCAGACCCCTTTTCCATTGGTGTTTGCATCCGTGAGTTTGTTACCATCATCCCTTTGCAGTCTTGTGTTTCTCTAGCCTTATCACCACCTCTGCCCTTTCACAATAAACATATTTTTGCTGCTTCCATCCACAAAACCTTTCTCTGCATGTATGTATCCTTGAGTTACAAAAATAGTTGTGCACACAAGCATTACCAACTGTGTGGATAGTTTTACTGCCAGCTACCCTAGAGGCTCATGCTCACTCAGTGTTTACTATAACTACTTGCACTTTACTGTGGCAGTGAGCTTGTCCAACTTGATCTTCCTGTGGGTCCCTACTGTGGTAACATGCATTGTTAAAGAGCCCCAGGGCTCATTATGTACTCATAGTAATCCATGCTGACTTGGTTGCAACTGCAGACATGATATTTCTGAATCCCCAGACACAGCATAAAAAGTTGGTCATTCACTATATTTCCATCGGGAGTGAATGTATGATTATTAGAAGCATAAAATGAAACATAATATTACACTTGACAGAAAACAAATACTTAGCTTGGTATAATTGCATGGAAGGAAGAAATGTTAAAATAACTGATGAAATAATAAAAGAACATAACATATTAAAGGGAAGTTGGTAAACTGTATGTGCCATAGGAAAACACACAGCAAAGGGAACACAAAGCTTTTCAGAGTCCACCTTAAAGGAATACCCTCAGTAATTACAGTACATAAGTGAGATAACTTATACAGGTAGAAATAAGAAATCTATATTATCTGATTTATATAAAATGGTAAGAGAACTAGTTTCATATTCCACAGATAATTATTAGATGCAATGCTTAAACATGGAAAATGCAATTTACTTTAAAAGTAAAACAATAAAATAAAATAATAATATTGAGATGCAGTAAATGCAGTACAACCTCATTATTTTGAAGAGCATATACAAGTAAGTTCTGATGTAAAGCATTTCATATGCCACATAAAATAGCTAAAAATAACAAAAAATAAAATCAGTTATACATGTTGAATGTATAAAGAAAATGTAGATGCACATTGCAAACAGATATTGCTGAATGAACAAAACCTGGAAATTACTAGGAGCAATATAGATTTGGCCAAGTATTATGGACAGATAGTTCTAAGGATTACACAAACATTATATTCCAATACCAGCAGGACTCTATGATAATAATTACATCATTCTTACAATATTAGCTATAGTAAGAAAACTAATGATGATAAAATGGTTAAAAGAAACCAAACCTTAATTTTAAGAATTTCTATTGCTCCTTCGGGAAGCCCTTGATAAAAAAAATCTAGAAATAGCAGCTGTTTTAAAAATGTATATCATGCTACCACATCAAATGTTGTTTATTATTTCAACAGCTAGTAAAATTTTATGTAAAATGGTTGTATTGTAATCTGATTCAAGAACTGTAAACAGTAGCTTGAATTGTACCATAACGTTACTTCCAAATATGTATGCTTGTTTTTTTTTTCTTTTTTAACATTCAATATTAATTCACTAAAAACATTTTGAAAAATAAATAAATAAATAAACAAATAAATAATGCAATAAAAAATGAGCATGTTTCTTTGGCAACACATGCATTTCTATGGAATATCCCTTTTCAAAACAGGTTTGGCAAACTAGATGGTCAGTAAATAAATAACTTGCACAAGAAATCTAGTCTGAAACACAGAGATATTGTTATTTTCCAATAATATTTTTTCTGCAGGTTTTACTGATTTTAGACTGGCCCAGAAAGAACCGTTCATATAGTCTTTTTGTCTGTACGTCTGTTGATACTATAGTGAAAAGATGGCTACTGAAAACTGCACTTACGAATGACAAAATATAGGGTATCTCTCCCTTTGCACTGCCAGGAACATACTCTAGTAATCCTTGCAGTCTCACACAGGTAGGATTGCATTGCAACAGCTTATTTTTTACAGGTTAATTAGCTCCTTTCGCTTTTAGGACGACCCTTCAAATTAGGGTCTACTACACATTTGCTAGAGACACACGTTTTTACTGCCACTCAATTGTTTTGCCAGGTGCTCTAACTCCACTGACCTAACTCCCATAATGTTAACTATCCTCATTAGAACCCTAAATCTAACCCTAAAATCTCCCACCCTGTGCCTAAACCTAAAGTCTCCATCTTTCCCTAACACTAAAGTACCAGTCACTCTCTAAACCCCAAATCCCCTTCCCCTCCCTGAAATTTAATTTCCTGTCCAGCTACCTAACCCTAAAGTCACAGTCACTACCTAAACTTAAAAATCCCTTTTCCATTTCCATAAATTGCAGCATAAAATCCACTTCAACCTCCAGCCCATGATCACTCCCTAAACCCAGTGAGTGTACTACTCTCTACCTCATCCCTTCCATAAACTTAAATGCACACTTGCAACTCCCCTTCCCAGCTTCATGGTCCATGGTAAGCACTTGTTTGCATCTGTCTCCTAGGGCACTAGCAGATGGTGTGGGAGCTGTATCACTGAACTCATGTTCAAGTTTGAGCATGAACAGCTGGTTGGACAGGGATACAGTCCTTCAAGTCTCCTGCTGCAAGTTACTAGAATTCAAGCAGCTGAGGCTTGAATGCCTTTAGGAATCACTTCAAATTATCTTTCTTCTGCTACACATACATCCATCTAGAATTACCCCACCCACCCCATTTCCAGGACACCTCAGATATAAAGATCTAGAATCTGTCAGTTGTTGCAGAACAAAGCCTTTAGTTGGCTTGTTTCCCATCTGTTCCAAATTATTAAGTGCCTGCTTGCCTGCCTGCTTCTTATTAACATAATTAAAGGGTTTGCTATATGAATCCCTCAAAAAGAAAACAATAGGTGAGGGCCACAGTGAACAGGACATATGCCTGAGATTGCCGACCCTGTACTGAGGTGTCTGCAGCATGTCTGAAGTGCACCGTTAAAATTAAAGGAATGCATGATCAGGGTTCATGAAGATAACAGTCAGCTGTCATCTTTGTGTCAGCCAAGGCATTGAAATGAGGCATTACTTAGTAGAAGCATAATCTACCTCCCCAACAGGAAATATTTGAGGGCCATGCAGTGTTTCTTAGCATTGCTCAGTTTTTTGTTAATATAATAGAAAAAGTAATTGCCTCTATCTACAACCTAGTAAAATACATCAATGATGCCTACCTCAGAGGCATCACTGTGTACTAAGAATCATTTCAGGAAATCAAGGGCTGTGAGCATGGGGTCTTACATTGTGGATTCTTGAGTTATGTAAGGATTTGTTTAATTTAATGCATATATTTCAGCATCAGCCTTTAGTCAGCTCAGAAAGGGGGTAGGATTGAGTGGGAAAATCTAGAAACAATTGATAATAACAGACCATGACCCTACAAAAAAAAAAAAAAAAAAAAAAAACAGTGTTGACTTGCTTTTATTTGTGGTAGGTATGGGCCACATTTGTATTGCCTGCAATTTCTCATACATAGAACATAGACCACATAATGTCTTCTCTCACAGACAGCTTGGACTTAATTAGGTTAGCCATTAGCTTAACTTGATGTAGAAAATTTAAAATGGCATTCCTAATCTAATGCATATGTGGATTGGGGTCAAAGGATTTTATCCATGTCTGGTAAGAGATCATACAATTTTTCCATATCTGGTATAAGATCAAAAGATTTTGTCCATTAGTCAGTCTGTAAAATGTTACAGGTAATCCATGGAGTGAGCTTGTGTGTGTGTGCGTGTGTGTGTGTCTGAGAGAAAGAGTATGAGTGTATGCTTGCATCTGTGTGCACACGCATTGTGCTTTAACTGGCATATTTCACAGCCTGACAGGACTGTTTTGTCTGCAAGAAAGTGATATCTTACTCATTAAAGTTGTTATAGGTTCACAGTTTTGTAGGTAAGTATTAGGCTATCTGCCCAAGGGCATTTATAAGCCTAGGAAAAGCAAGGCACGCACGGTGGACTGTGGTGCTCGGTCCAAACCAACAATACCAAAAACAAAGAGGGACCAGCACACTCAGCAGCAGAAATAAAATCCAAACTGATTATTTATTCAAAGGTAGCTAAAAAGCAACCTTCCATCCAAATACACAGACCGGTTTCGGCTAGTGTAGCCTTTCTCAATGTGAATTTTTCATTACACCAAACAATTACTTAGCAAAACACCTTTACATCCTGGTACTCTTAATATACCCTTGTATTAAAGTGGTATACTCCTAACTAAACTTGTTTGATGGATAATATTGCAGTGAAAAGTTGGAACATATACAAAATGAATGTATTCATTTGATAAACATACAGCTGAGAACCTGACAATTTAAACTTAGCTGTATATAATTGCAAATTATCTATTTTATAATATAAATTACTTATATTATAAACAGCCAAAATATTTCTTGCATAATTCCCAGGACTCAGGTACAAGAATGAAAATTTCAAATAAATTATACATAGTAGAACCATAATATAGTTTGAGGCTGGTAACATAAATATTTTTGTTAAACAACAATCTGTTTACAATCTCTCAGTGGTACACCCTACTGAGGCTAACACCAATGTTAGTATTATTATTTGGAAGTACCATCATGTACTTCGTATTCATTTAATCCTGGCTTGAAAAAAGCCCCAAGAGTGGTAATCCACTTACTTTCCATATTATTCAGTTTAGTATGCCAACCCATCTTAAAATTCCTGTGAAGTTGAATTTTGTCTATAATGACAAACCTGAATGACGCTCCTGTATGATGTTGACTATGTTTGTATAAAACGTTTGTGATTCTTCTATTGTATAAAGCGTTTGTGATTGCCACCCCCTTAGATTAGTTCCCTGTGCCTCTGTCCAGCAGAGCCATTAGTTCCCTGTGCCACTGTCCAGCAGAGCCACTGCAGTGATTCCCAGGGTAAATTTTCTGTTTCCCATCCACCCGTTAAGGTTTCTCTTGAAGAGTATTAGTGAGGGGCTCTGTTACAATATTTATTTATGTATTCAAATACTTGCTGTGATGTGATGTTTTATTAAATTACTAAAATCCTTGCCTTTATTGTATAATACCAGGATGTTAAGTCAAAATGTTCAGCAAGCCTAGCATTTACTTAGTAACGAGGTTGAATGGTAGTGGACTGATTTTACATTTGTTGAATAAATAAATAAATAAGACAAAACTACCAGGTAAGATGCTTTCTTTAGTGGTGCTGCACAATTATTTACATATGTACCTATTCTAGCACTTAGATTTACAATTTCATGTAATACTTTTCCCAGAGAGACTAAAAACGCATTTTGTATAGTAATATATTTTCAAGGCTCTACATACAAACACTGTGCTTATGTGGAAGGAGAGGGTTTCTAAATCAAGAAACAAAATGAAATTGTTCATAAAAATAATAATATGGGAAGAAAGTGCTGATTAATTCATGTGAATGCAGAACTGGATTTTAGTGTCTAACAATATAATAAAAGTTGGGGATCACTGTTGTTTCTCTATGCTGGTACTGAATTATGATGAATTTTCTATCCTTTTTTTGAATATAATAAATATTACTTATTGGTTGAAAGAAATATTTTAAGATACATTCAATAAAATAAAAAAAGCACTATACATTTTCAGTTATGGAAAGAAATTATGACTAATAAATATTGCAATTCTGAGGACTGAAATATTACAGGAGAATAGAGGAGAAATCTTATGAGTATTTGATTTAAAGTGCAATTGCAACAACTCTTAATGGAGAAAAGAAGTGAATGTGTCATTCTCAGCTGTGCAGCACCCTGAAAAGATCTTTATAAATTATACCTTCTCTTATGTATTGTGCTAACAGTCACCATGGAGGCTTTATTTTTTCCCTTCAAGAGTTGCTTCATTTACATACACGATCATGCAAACAATTGAAGGAACAGTCTATTTCATATGACTTCTACTATAAAAAATAATGGCATACAAACTGATCCAGTATGCTGTATTTGGATCATAACATAAAAGGCTATATCCGGAGGTTAGAAAAAATTGGCTGTATATTCTTAAAGTTCTGTGTCAAATACAGTCATACAATAATCACATCAGATGGAAGATGTATCCATCCTTAGCATTTCTAATATATCTGTATCTATAGCTATATGTATATCTATATCTATATCTATATCTATACATATACATATATATATATATATATATATATATATATATATATATATATATATATATATATATATATATATATATATATATATATATATCTTTAACTATACTTATTTAGTATGTATCTCTCTATCAATCTATATAGACAGAGCTAGACACAAACACACACACACACACACACACACACACAAACACACACACACACACACCATTCAATGGGCTGAGATCACAGACTGCCTCACCAAAGAGGCATGCAATAATTTTAACATCATATAGCATTATAGCCATTATTTTTAATTAAATGGCACCCATTCCTAATACTCTCACAAGTTTTATTTCTCTATATTTGTAAAACATATATATAAGAACTCATACACTTGGATTGACTAAATATGTCTAATTACTAAGATCATTAATGAATGCTATTTTTTCCTTTGGTAATAGATTTCACTGCTTTGGTTTTAAGGTCCATGGCTGTCAGGAACATGTTTGATACATCCTTAGATTTGTAGTATTTAATTATTCAAATAGGATGTGCTGTGTGTACATGTTCTAGGTAAGATGTACTGGCATATTAATGCATACATGATTAAACTTTATGTTGTACATTTCATTTGCCCATACATTACTTAATTCTTTCTAATGAATTAGTTCTTATTTATATTTTTTATAAACTAACAAAATCCATACAATAGCAGAATAAACTAGATATCATCCAAACACCACCATATTTAGCAATAATAAAGATATAAAGAAAAAGAAGGAAAGATAAGAAAAAAAGAATAGGCTCTGCAAAGGCGAAAAAGAAATGAGAACAAAATGTGCAATATCTAAGTTAACATCAATCCCTGAGTAATTTTATAATGCATAATGCATCTATACATATACTATATATATATATATATATATATATATATATATATATATATATATATATATATGGGTTCCCTTCAGAATCTCAAACTACTGAAATCCCAAATTTCAGTAGCCCGAGACCAGAAATGCAAAAGTGCAGAATACTGAAACCCCAGAAGCGTGAAATTCAAAATCCCGAAGTTTGGAGATTTTGAATTAGCGGTTCTGGTGTTGCAGTGTGTGAGTGGATGGTTCGAGATGTAGGTAAGTATTTGTGTTTTATGGGTTTTGGGTAGGGGCTTTAGTGTGTGTCCGTGTGTTTTGTTAGTGTGATGAGTGTGTGCGAGGGGAATGTAGCTTGTGTGGTGGTGTTTTTGTGTGTTTGTCTGTGCAGTGCGACCTCAGAGTTAGTATATTTAAGTAGAGGGAGTGTGGGGGATGCAGTCCCTCACATGGAGGGTGAAGGGGCGCTTGCCTCCCTGCTTGTATGTCAGGTAGGTGTTTGTGTAGGGAGGTGTATGTTTGTGTCTGTGTGTGCCATATGTTTTGTATAGAAGTTGCAATTTTAAATTTCGTGCTTCTGGGGTTTTGGCTTTATGGATTTTTAGCTTCACGGTCTCGAGATACTAAAATTCGCCATTTCAGTATTTCGAGATTATGAAGTGAATCTATATACATGTATATATATATGGTTCTACTTTACATAACCAACAGCTGCTTTCACCGACAACGAATTTGCGAGCGCCAGAAGATCGACAATCCGGAAGACCGACGCTACAGATTAAAACACCGACGCCATGGATAGTGACTTGGAAAAAGGCTGTGTAAGTATGCGGTGGTGACGGACGTTAGGGTGCGAGTAAGGTAAGTGTGGATATTGACGGTCTGTGGGGATAGGGGTGGGTTTAGTGATTTAGGGTCAGTGCGCGGGTTAGGTAAATGTGCGGTAGTGATAGTGTTTGGGTTAGGGGCGGGTTAAGTGAGTTAGGGTTAGGGCCCGTGTTAGGTAAGTGTGCGGTAGTAGTATTTTTTGGGTTGGGACGGGTTAAGTGAGTTAGGGTTAGGGCACGGGTTAGGTAAATGTGCGGTAGTGATAGTGTTTGGGTTAGGGGCGGGTTAAGTGAGTTAGTGTTAGGGCCCGTGTTAGGTAAGTGTGCGGTAGTGACGGACCTTAGGGTAAGGGTTTGGGTTAGGGTTGTAGATAGTTGTGAATGTGAGGTTTAGTGTGGGTTTGTGAGGATTTTGGTGTGCTTGTGTTGTGTGTGTGCTTTTTGGACAGGGGATGTGTTTTGTTAGTTGATTGTTGTTATTGTGGTGTGTGCAGCGTATGAGGTTTCGTGTTTGTGGACCGTCGGTTATTTGTTTGTCGGGCATGTGAGGTTTCGTGTTTATGGTTTGTCGATTATGTGGTGTCGATGTTTGTGTTGTCGGTGTTTTGCAGTGTCGGTTATGTAAAGTAGAACCATATATATATATATATATATATATATATATATATATATATATATATATATATATATGTATGTATTATAGGTCTACTTCATATGACCTAACTTTCATATGATCGACATTCATTTCACTGAGACCAAACACTTAAAGTCCAAAACATCTAAAACTCATTTGATCGAAACTCATAACATTGACACATGAAATTCAAATGTCCTTTTCCCCACTGTAACATGATCCTGGAGTAAGAATATATAGTTGGGGGGGTGTGGGTGGCACAGCCCCCCCACATAGTTTAGATAACTATTGTTGTCTGCAAAGAGTTAGTCATATCAGTTATAAGTATCCATATGTATCTTTGAAATGTATGAAGTATGTGGGGGGCTATGCCTCCCACACCCCCCAGTGTGGGGGGGCTGTGCCCCCCACCCCCAACTATATATTCTAAATCCAGGATTGCGCTACAGTGGAGAAAAGGGCATAATGCTTTTAATTTCATGTGTCGATGTTATGAGTTTCGATCAAATGGGATTTAGGTGTTTTAAACTTTAGGTGTTGATCATGTGATGTAGACACAGATATACACACACACACACACACACACACACACGCGCACACATATATATATATATATATATATATATATATATATATATATATATGTGTGCATACACACACACACACACACACACACACACACACACACACACACACACACACACAGTACATACACATACATACATGTGTGTGTGTGTGTGTGTGTGTGTGTGTGTGTGTGTGTGTATGTATGTATTAGAAAACTAATCATTCAGCAATATCTTTTAGTAGCAATAGCTGCCAAAATAATTTTAATCTGCTGATCCATTGAAATGTCATTTAACTTATGCAATAAATAATGTTCGTTTTTTAATGGTACATTGAGCTCAAATATTTCTGTCAATCTTTATTTGAATTTCCAACATTCCTGTGTTAGTAGACAAATACACCAACACTGCATTAAATCAGCTTCAGCAAAGCTACAATGCCAACAGTTCGAATTTGCTGACAAATTCATAAGAAACAAATGATAAGGTGTGTAACGAATGTCATAAATAATTTTAAATTGAATTTCTAGTGACCTTATCTTTTGTTTCTTTTTTATTTGACAGCTGAGAAAAATTTTATCTGTCCCTAGGATACCAGGTAAATATGTTTTACTTCATTATATTGTGGTTTTGCAGCTGAAAGCAAATGTTGCCACACTTAATCCTTTTTAATGCATTTTTGTACTGTTCTGCGCACAGCTTTTTCTCACATGTTGGGGCTATCTTTTGTAGAAGTCATCATGTGAGAGAAGGTTAATTGCTGCCGTTTCTGACTATCTGAGCATTGTTGTCTGATTTATAAATTAAATTCTGACTGGTTATTGTGGTTTTCTGGCTTTCTTTTTTTTGCACTGCCTTGTTTGCCATTGCTCTCCTTTTGGCTGTATAGTACTTTGACCTGCTTCACTGTGTAGTCACTATAACTTGGTTTGGACAAACAACATTAGATTTTATTTTTTTTTCTGAGTGTCTATAAAGCAAGAGAAGTACAGTTTACTGCATTTATTGTTATGGTGCTCTCACATTTAACACATTTTTACTTCAATTTTTGTACTGATCTGGAGAGAGCTTAAGACTAATGTTGAAGTTATCTTGTAACAGAATGTTAATTGCTGCTATTTCTGAATACTATTGGCATACCTATAAGTTCAATTCTAATTGGACATTGCAGTTTTCTTGCTTGTTATTTATCGCTCTGCCTTGTACTGCAAAGAGCGCAGATATAGTTGTTGCTGAACAGCACAGACATTTTTTTAATATTCCCTTCTAAGAGATTTCTCAAGCAGTCCTCATTTTTTACATTAGCCAATTTGCTGACAGAGTTGCAATAGGTTATGTGTGCTTACATAGGACTTCCCAGACTTGTCTTTAGTGTTTTTTCAGTCATTACTGTTGCCCTCTTCACTGAAATCTTTTCCTCCTTTTTGCACTTGTGGCGGTGTTGTGTTGAACTGCAGAAGTAGGGAATGGCCTTATATTCCTCATGACACATGTTAATAAGCATGTCACAACAGAAATAAGGATGCTGGTCTCACAGGCCAGACTGCCTAGAAGTAAGTATGGAAATGATAAATAAGAGGTCTGTTCATAACTTCATCAGCCTGCAGTATGATGTGCTCCCCATTATCAATCTGACCCTCACCTCTGATGTTCAAGATAAATACAAATGTCATTTCAGTGGCTGGGGAGGGGTCCCGATGCTCTATGGAGTGTATGGCAGTGAAAACACAAAAAAGAAATTGGCTAAGTACTTGGTGTCATTTAATGGGGACTGAGCCAAGTATGTGTCATCTTGATTTGCTATGAAAGACAGACAGACTGACTGACTGACATGCTTCACAAAGACTTATGTCTCCTCCCATCATTTGTATTTTGTTTGTTGACTAAGACCCTTGCAGCCCCACAGAGTGTCATGTTAGGCAAAGTCTATCTACTGGGCATGACAACATAGCACACTAAACAGAAAACAAACTGAGATTCACTGCCAGAAGTTTAAGTAACAAGCCAATTAATCTGAAAGCCTTCATTCAGTTTGAACACATAGATATCTGTGTTGTTACTGAGACTTTTTTATTGCAAAGCAGCACACACATAAACTTCAGTCAAGTCAGTACTTTCCATAATTATTCCCAGTCAAATTAAAATCTTTACCTAATAATGTCATCAGCTCCTTCCAAAACTTCTGTTTCTAAATGTATCCAAATACCTATTATTAAGCAAGTTCCCCATCAAAAACAGACAAGCAGACTAACGTAATTAACAATGTTAAAAAAACTCATTAACAAAATGGCATGTAAACACCACAGATGACCTCTTACTATGTGGGGACATTCAACTAAACCCAGATACTACTGACTGCAGTATTCAAATTACAACCAAAACTGATCATATTATTCTTTCCCAATCAGGTCAAAAATATATCACATTAATATCCTAAGCCTCTTTCACAAAATAACTGAACTTCATAGTTGGGCAGCATACTAAAAACAGATATACTAACAATCACAGAAATCTGGCTGAAATTGTATACACTAAATAAGACAATTCTCCCAACAGACAATATAATATCTCAGTTAAGTATCTCCATATCCCTATACCCACTTTTGTGCAAGCAGAACTCCTACAGGCTAATTTAAATGTAAATCTATACACAAAACTCAATTTAGTCATATATTTGTTTTTCTTTCTCCAATACACAAACATATCATCACGTTGGAGAACATACTTTCTTGGATAAAACAAAACACCAGACAATAAGTTATAGTCTTGGGATCCATCAATAATCAAAGTTCATACAAGAATCATGGTCATACTTGACAAATATCTTGCTAGCTCTACCCTTATAATTATATGCAAACAACCACCGAATAGAAGTTCACAGAATATTAACCAACTAATGATTACAAACCAGAACAACTGACATGGAGACTCACTTTTTCAGTCTGTGTAAGAACATGTGCTAACCTAATCTTAAAGTCCTATTCTTATAGTCCAAAAATATAATTTCAATGGGACTGGACAACTTATCTATGTGCCTAATGAATAACACCAAGCATACCCTAAAAGATTCCTCCCGAAAATTACACGCTGTTCTCTGGATCACAGGAAGTATTGAGTTCTGTAGTTTAATCTGCAAAACCACAGGGCATCACATTGCACTCCCCCAAAGGAAATAATCAGTCCACAAAAAATGACAAGAAGCAAAAGAAGCAAAGAGATGACAAAGTGGACAGTTGAGGATAAGGAAAAAATTACATAGTGTTACTATAACAAAAAGATCAGAATTTCCAGGCAGAGGATATTTAGCGATAATAAGAGACGTTAGAGGAAAGAAAAGTACTTGCAGAAGAAAAGCTGTGAAAACATAGAGATTAAAATTTATATTCCTTAATAGAAAAGATCAACAAAACATTATATTAAAAAATAAACACTGGGCCACCTGGAAAAAGAGGTGACCGAGAAAGTGAGGAAAAAAAATGAAAAAAAAACAGAGTATTTTGAAAAGTATAAAGAAAGAAACATGGACATGAGAAGGAAAAAAAGCAATCTGTTATAGCATCACATCTACACAATGGAGAAAGCCAAATTAATCAAAAGAAAAAGGAAGCTCCAAAAATATTTGAAGAGAAATACAGGCAAAGGCATATGGAACATTTCACAATACAAAAGTTAAGATCATGAAGGGGGGAATGTAGAAAAGATGACTAGTGAAACAGAAGTTAATCAAATAGTAATTGAAGTGATGGACTACCTATGAAATAATAGGTTTAGTGTGGAGACTCCAACACGGGAAAAGTCATAACATGATGGAACAATGGGTCCCCAGATTAAGGAGCAGCAGGTTGAGTGGAAGGAATCTGATGAAGATTTGCCTCATGGTCATGCTCTGGAGTCTTCCCTAGGAGACCAGTATGAAAGTCTAGCTAAAGCTACAAAGTAAAGGGAGGAGCAAGAAACAGTGGCAACTCTGACACAGATAATATTGCTGTGTAATAGGTCAACAGGAGCATGTATGGAGGAGAGGCAGATGAAACAGGAAGCATCTAAGGAGGCTATGTCACAAGAAGATGTTCTAGAACTATCTGTAGAATGCTTACAGTAGACAGAGAGCAAACAGATTCTCTCAGTCCAGAAGAGAATGATCTAAGGGAAGACCTAGCTTATTTAATAGATATGGACAACCATATTAAGACAGATAAAAGAAAAAGATTACAGAAAGTGAGTAAGACTCTAATTTTTAAAGATTGTTAATACAGAAGAACACAGTAATAAAGACTATAATAGCACAACTAAATAGGAAATATTACTGTGCAGCTAAACTAATAAAGGATAAAGACTTACCACAATAACATATATTATCAAAGGAAAAGAAAGGAACAGGCAGAATGCTGTCTGTGTGTTCCCTTCTTTTCCTTTGATAAGGAAACCATGGAAGGGCTGAATAGAGAAAGGTATACAGCAATTAAAATAGGAAGTCCCACTGTTAGAAGACTCTGGAAAAGGGAACAGGTCATCAAAACTGGTTTATGTGATAAAAGCAATGCACAGTATCAAAACAGACTGGGATTTATTATACACCATTTCCAATAATACATTAATACAATCAGAAAAAAAACTTTAAAGACATGCAGATACATATAAAGGAAAAAATATAGTTGCAAGTATAGAAAACTTCTGGTAGAACCTCATGTTGATCAGAGACAAATGCAGGAATGGTTAAGGAGAGGTGAATTTAAACCAAGAGGTGAAAGGTTAATATTGGTGTCCCAAGATAGTGGGCTACATACATGTTGGTTAACAAAGTCCATTGAATATGTGGGAGAAACAGACAAATGTAGGTTTTGCAAAACAAAATTAGAAACAGTTGCACACCTCATTGCTGGTTCTGATGTACTAATGGCAGAAGGACTGTATACTGAAAGGCATAATAATGTGGTGAGACTGCTGCACAAGGGATTGTGCAAGCATTATGGTACTGAATTGGCTGAAAAACACTGGAAACATGAGCCACAACGCATCATAGAAAATGATGAAGTTTACATTACATCCATTACTAACAGTTCAAAAGATAGATGCTAGAAAACCAGATAAACCAAAACCAAATAAGCACCTATCCAGGCATGTCTAAGGGTCAGCGTACCCAAAACTCTAGTCATAGGTGACTCTATAGTCAGGCACACTGATGTTCCACTCACCAGGCTAAACAAGGAGAAAGTTACTGTCAGCTGCCTGTCGGGTGCCAGGATCTGCCACATAACACACACACTCAGGTCACTCCAGAAGAAGTACAAATATCAGTCTCTCATTGTCCATATTGGTGTGAATGACCTGAGATGTACCTCCCTGGACTACATGAAAAGAAACATGGAGGAGCTGTCCGATTTTGTAGCCCAGGCAGGTATGACCCTAGCCCTGAGTAGCATCCTGCCATCACCCAGAATGATATCACAGTGCAAGGAAAAAATGATTAACTTCAACAATTGGCTAAGCTTCTGGTGTCATTCTAAGGGGATCCAGTATCTCTCTGCCTGGGATGACATGATCAACAAACCACAATGCTTTGCAAGAGATGGCCTGCACCTGTCACCCTTGGGATTCCACCCCTATAGTGCCTTTTTTAGGCAAGGTTCAAGTGACAAATTCACCAGTGTAACAGGTACAAACAAGCAAAAACTGAGGGTAATGCTACTCAATGCTAGAAGTCTAAACCTCAAAATGCACTCACTCAAGGCACTCCTTAAAATGGAGAACATCGACATCTGTGCAGTGACAGACACCTTGTAGAAGGCTCCAGAGAGCACCCCTGCATTACCAGGCTGTAATTCATACCACACCATTTGGTCACCTAACCTGGACCGAAACACTAAAGGCGGAGGCATGTCCATATTCATTAAGGATATCCACACCTCCAGGCTAGTTGCTCAGCATAATGCATCTGAGATTATCCAAGTGCAACTAACTCTGGGCAAGACCACAATCCATATTGTAGCTTGCTACAGATCCCCCACCATGCCCCCAGGAGTCCCACTCCTCATTGATTGCTACACTGGAAAATATTAGGGTACAACCTAACACCCCAATAATGGGTGAGTTCAATTAATCCACCATTAACTGGGAAAACTACTCATGTATCAACTCTTGTGCTCAATGTTTTCTGGAATTCATAAATTCTAACGCCTTGGATCAATGTATCCACACCACCACCAGGGCAGCAATATCCTAGACCAGGTCATTACTAACAAGAGCAACTGGTGTTCCACACCAGAACCAGAGGTCAATTCCTCGTTGGTCAGATCCGACCACAAGCTAATCACCCTAGACATCCACATCCCGCCCCCACCCCCCATTAGGGAAACCACCGTAAAAAATGTCTCCAAATCCAACTTCACACATCTTAAGACAGAAGTGGCAAACTTCACAACACCAATGCTGACAGACAATAGAGGTACAACTGCTGAATCATACACCAATGTACATTATAAGCACTTACACAAGTGCATGGATCGTGCGATCCCTAACAGAACCAAGATGGTATCCTCCAAAAAAAGAAGCCAATCTGGTGGTCCCCTGCCATAAATAAACTCTACAACAGAAGAAAGAAACTGTTGCAAAAAAAAGGAAAATCCCATGATTGGAGGAACTCCCTGGTCAGCCTCAGTAAGAAGCTAAGATCCCTCCTAAAATCCTCCAAAGCTAGTTACAAAAACAAAATCGCCACTGATTCTAAAGACAACCACAAAGTATTTTATAGCTATGTCAAGAATCTCAATGGCAACACTCAGATCTGCTCTGAGTTACAGCACAATGGCACTAAATATACAGAACCAACTGATATTGCCAAACTCCTGGCAGATAGGCTCAGTGCTAACTTTACCCCCCTCTCATTCCCTAAATGGCCCATTTCTATAGTATAAGAATGCAAAGTTCCTGTAATTATGGCTGCACAGGTAAAAAACACACTTTCCAAAGCCAGGAACACAGCATCCATGGGACCTGACAACATCCCAGGCTGCGTTCTACACGAAGTACAGAATGAACTGGCAGCTCACCTAAGTATCGTGTTCAAATATAGCCTCACCTCAGGCTTTGTGCCCACTGAATGGCGCACAGTGATGGTTATCCCACTCCACAAAGGGGGAGCCATCACAGACCTCGGGTACTACTGCCCCATTAGCCTGACTAGCCTGGACTGCAAAGCTATGGAATGTATCATCATGGAACTTATAAACAATGACATTGGTAATCTCCAAACTCTGGACCCCACCCAGTTTGGGTTTGTAAAAGGCAGATCATGTCTCCTAAACCTGATAGACTTCCTTGAAGCGGTCACCAAAGCCGTAGATGAGAGTAAGGTGGTTCACACAGCCTATCTAGATCTCTCCAAGGCTTTCAACACCATCCCCCACTCTGGAATTATAGATAAACTCACTAAACTAGGTATAAATCCCTATGTCACAAGATGGGTTGCCAAATGGCTCACTGACAGAACTCACACTGTGAAAGTAGCAGACTCCAAATCTAACTTCAGACCAGTGGCAAGTGGAGCACCACAGGGTTCAGTTCTGGGTCCTCTTCTGTTTGGTATCTCCTTCTCTGAAGTACAGGCTAACACAGAAGGTCTTTGAGGAATGAAGATCACAGATGACTGCAACCTAGGAGCCATAATCAAAACTCCTAACAATGTGGACATCCTACACAAGGGCCTCATTGAGACAGATGCCTGGTGTCAAAGTCATGGCCTCAAGCTCAATGCCAAAAAGTGCATTGTCATCCCTTTAGGTAAAACCTCTGTACCCATGAACTACCACATAGGCGGTAGTCTACTTAATACTGAAAGTGTGATAAGCAACCTAGGGACACAGGTGAAAAGTAGTCTCTCCTTTGATAATCACATTGCTGCAGTAGTCATGAAATCCTTCTACGTGGCACACCACATCACAAAAGGTTTCTCATCCAGGAAAAAAGAGGTCATTGTTCCCCTCTACTTGTCAATCTTTAGATCAATTATAGAGTACAACGCCCGTTTTGGTATGTACCTCACAAGACATCTGCAACAACTGGAAAGGCCGCAGAAATACCTCACAAATAGGATTACTGGTCTCAAACAGATGTCCTACGCAGACTGTCTCAAAAAACTCTAGCTTTACTCCATCACATATTGCCTACTCAGAGGCGATCTCTGCCTAACATGCAAAGCTATGTCAAACCTAGAGCTGTTGGACATGCTCCACTTAAAGAAATCCCAATCCCTTTGAGCTACACACTCTAGGGACCTAAACCTTGTCACCACAATAAACAGAACATGCTGGAGGGAGAGATTCCTGTCCCAGAGACTTCCCATACTTTGGAACAAACTACCTATCTATATCAAACAAAGCTCTTCATTAGCACTATTCAAGAAAAATCTTGATGATTGGATGGGAGATAGGAAATTCACCACATGGATCACTTCTATGGCTCTGCTCAACAAGGGCACAAGAAAATAATTTTCTTGGGTGGCGAAAGCCAGGGTACCTTTTGGCTAGGCTTATATAGGCCCTAGGGCCAATAGCCTAGTATCTACCTATGAACCTATGAATCTATGTAGTGGTCCAAGAAAAGAAGACAAAAGTAACATTGATCATTGAAATTGCCACACCCAGTGACTACAGTGTCCTGCACACAGAGAGACACAAAGTCATAAAATATTGGGATTTGGAGGCAGAAACAAGAGCAATGTGGAAGAAAGATACCCAGATAGTTCCAATAGTAGTAGGAGCAACGGGTCTTATAAAAAAAAGTCTACTATCATATTTAGATATGCTACCAATACATGTAACTCCATATGAATTACATAAGGAGTCATTACTGGGCACATTGCTAGTGCTGGAAAGAGCACTTTTGGCTGACATCAAAGAGTAAAACAATACCAATTTCATAAACTTTAATCAACATTTGACTTAGGAATGGGGTCCATTCCCGTCATGCTATTAGAAACTCAAAACATCTGGAGGAATTAAAAAGGGAAAAATAAAAAAAAACATTTTATGAATGACCCAAAAATGGATTTTAGACAATATGGAAATTAAGCAAAAGGAATAGAAACATCACAAAAGAAAAGAAGTATGTACATTTTGCAGATGATTTATGAAGACCCTGTTGAACATAACAGTGATGAATGGACGGAAGAATTAAAAGAAACATTTCAGAGTTCTAGTAGATGATATGAAATAGTGAATTAACAGATAGAGAAACTGAGATAAAATTTTAAACAAAGCTCTTAACTTCAAAGCCCCTGGTCCAGATACAGCACCTAAGTTCTAGTTAAATGTATTAACATCTTTATAGAAAGATTTAGCCCTGAGCATGAATTGCTTATATGCACATTCGGGATAGGCACCAACCTGATTAACAAAAGGAAAACGATAGCCTTCTTAAGGCTGAACCTGCTAGTCATCCTAAGAATTAATAGACCAATAAACTGCCTTCCAACACTATACAGTTATATAAAGGAATTGATGCAAACAGAGTTTATAGTCATTTAGAAAAAAATTAATTATGGCAATGGAACAGAAAGGTAATAAAAAGTTACAAGGAACAAAGGATCATTTGTCGCTAAATAAAGTCATAATAGAGAGCTGTAAAAGGGGGAATAATCTAAGGGGTGTATATCAGGTTATCAAAATTTTACTACTTCGAATCACTAAGCATTGAACCGTAGTGATCGAAGTAGTAAAACCTTGAAATCCGATATAAACATTTTAAAAAAACAAACAAAAAAACAAAACAAAAGGGTGTAGGCAGGGGGGCAAGCTCCCCTGCACCCCCCAACCCCCTGCTACCTAAATATACCAACTCCGAGATCGCACTTCAGTGCAATACAGTGCAGAAATGGAAGATTTCCGTTTCCTACACTGTAGCACAATCTCAGAGTTGGTATATTTAAGTAGTGGGGGGTGTGGGGGATGCAGAGGGGCTTGCACCCTGCCTACACCCTTTTGTTTTTTTTTGTTTGTTTTTAAAATGTTTATACTGGATTTCGAGGTTTTACTACTTCGATCACTAAAGTTCGATGTTTAGTGATTCGAAGTAGTAAAACTTTGATAATCTGATATAGACCCGAATCTAAGTATGTTATGGATAGATTACAAAACAGCATTTCACAACATCTCACATTCATGACTAAAATAATGCTTTTTGAATAAATAAGATATACCCTACATTGATCACTTACATTGCAATGACTAAGAAACAGTGGCAAACAGTTTTGCACTTGAGCCATGACAAAGGGCAAGTTATTATTCCCTGTGTAAAAATTGAAAGAGGGATATTCTAAAGTAAATGTTTCTTATCACACTGATGTTTTTGTCTTGCCCTTAACCAGTTATATTGTTTACTTAACATATTCGTCCATGGTTACAATTTGGCATTTTGAAACCAACATCATTTAAAGAACTGTCATTTACTTTTTGTGGATGATTTAAATTTGAATAATTTATCAAATTTTATGAAAGTGCAAAAACAAATGGTTGAAAAATTTCAGATGATGTGAGAATAACATTCCTTCTTGATAAATGTGCAAAAGTATTATTTAAAAAAGAAAAGCTGTAGCATCAAGAAAATATCAACTTGGGACAGTAATGTCATATAAAGGAGCCTGAGCAGGAGGGATTGTATAAATACTTGTGAACAGATGAAGGGTCAGCAATAAAACATGAACAAATGGGAAAAATGCTAAGTAAGGAATACTTCAGAATATTGAAACTAATACTAAAAACTACTTTGACATATAGGCATACATTTCAAGATATAAATCAATTTGCTGTTCTTCTTCTGGCTTACAGGTTTGGGGTGATTATTCACAAAATGTGTTGGCTCAGTTAGAAATGAAAACAAGAAAAATGTTTATCAAATAATATACAAAAATCAGTATATGCTAAGATTATATATTCCTCACTTTGAAGGAGGAAATGGACCTCCTTGAAATTGACTACATGTTTCGATCTGAAATTGTGACCTGTATAAAATATCTGCTGGCATAATCAGATACAAACTTAATGAAACTTTTAAAATATGAGGAGAGGAAGGCAACGATAACATATTTGCTTAATTTAGCAGAACCTTTTTGAAGTAAGGTGGGAATGGAAATCAAGCCAGAATTTACTCAAAAATCAGACAGCAATTGAATGTGCCAAAAAATAAAAGAAGGAATATAGGGAAAAGGGTCAGATGAGAAAAAAATGGAAACTTCCCAAATATACTGATAAGTACAATAGATCTCCTAAAACAACCTCGTGTTGACCACAATTTGACATAGTAATGTTTAAGATAGGTGACTTGAAACAAAAATATGAAAGCCTAGTAATGGTGGCTTAGGATAGTTGCCTAAAAGCAAATTGGTTTTCAAAGCCCATTGAGAACCTTGGAAAAACAGATGGATGCATGATCTGTAAAACAGAACTGCAAACAGTTGCCTAGCTTTTTCGCTGGGTATGATAACTCATGTCAGAGGGCCTGTATACTGAAAGGTACAAAGACTGCTGCACTTGGGATTGTGTAAACACTACAATATAGAGGTAGCTGAGAAGCATTGGAGACATAAATCACAGATAATTACAGAAAGTTAGGAGTTTTATATCACATGGGATCACCCATTACCAATAGTTCAAAAACAGATGCAAGAAAATCATATAGAGTAGTCCATGAAAAAAGATTAAAAAAGTGCTGATTATTGAATTTGCAAAACCCAGTGATTACAGTGTCATATACATACAGAGAGAGGCACAAAGTCATAAAATACAATGATTTACAAATAGAAGAGAGACCAAAGTGGAAAAGAGATACCCAGACTGTTCCAACAGTAGCAGAAGCAACATAGCTAATAAAAAAAAACTTTACAATCATAGTTAAGTATGCTACCAGTACATGCAACCATGAATGATTGCAGACTGAGGTAATTTTGTGGACATTGTGGTTACTGAGAAGAGCACTATTAGCTAAAATCAAAGACACTAATTTCATGTAAAATTAATTATAGGGTCATAGGTTCACAGGAGATTAATAGGCTAATGACTTAAAGGCCCTTAAAAGACTAGACAATATATGGCCCGTAGTGGCAAGAGGATGTCAATGATTTGTGTCTGTGCTTTGAATATCTTACAGATTGCCCCTGTCCTTAAGAGACATAGGCACTACCCCAGATGTGAATTTACAATTCTCCATTCATTGATCCAAACTGCACTTGAAGAGGGCCAGGTAATGGCTCTGCTAAATTTGAATAATAAACCTGTTGCAAAGAAGGGGCAATCTTTGAAACACATATCTGTCTCTCCACCATATTTTGCTTGAGTCGCTGACTAGGTTTAAATCCCTAGATCTAGTGACACTCATGCCATTTGACTTGAGGATGTGTAGCAGCTCCATCAGAGCTGGATGTGTGAGTGCCTTGTAGGTAAGGTATAGGTCACCCCTTAATAGTTTGTAGGAGACAGAGTAAAGGGATAGGGCTTTTATTCTATCTACATAGTTCATGTTGCTTGCACTCTGTATTTTCTCTGTGGGGAACCTCTGAGGTCATTCCAACTGCTGTAAGTGCCTAGTCAAGTACATGCCAAATTGTGCATTGTACTTGATTATTGGTCTAGTAAGGGCTGAGTACAGCAGGACTATAATATCCTTGGATATGGATGCCATCCTTCACCTGTAAGTTATACCACATAAAAGGACTTCCTTACCACTGTGGACAAATGGTGGTCAAACTTCAGACTACTAGCTATCTATGTACCTAGATCTCTTACCTTTGAGACTACTCTTAGGGTTTGCTACAGATGTTGTAACTGACTAATCAATATTTCATTAACTTACACATTTTATTATAACCTATCTAAAAGCACAAATTGATCTCTAAATTTAAACCTTTAGGAAATAATGTCTTATAATTTAATATCATTTTACTCTCTAATTCATTTAACATATTAGTAAAGTCACCACATCCAGAAAGATAAGGCTGAGCTAACATGTGAAAAAATAAACCAATATCTAAATATTGGTGCTCTTTTTGGAAATGCTCTGTCACAGGACTTTTGAAGTTACAATTTCTAATATCCCTCAAATGTTCTAAAATATGTTTTTTTTTTACTTTAAGTTTGGTCTGATCCATATACAATTTAGGATTTTGCTATCACAGCCAGTTATACACACTACGCCATAAGATTCACAATCAAACAGATTTTTAGAAACAAAGTTTATTGCCATTGATTTTAGCACCTGTACATTTGTTTTTTTTTTTTTTTTTTTTATTAATCTCAGGACAAGCCTTACAATGTTCGCAAGCAAATTAACCTCATTTGTCAAAGGGTACAGTAGGCAGTCTCTGATCAAAACTTAATTCTTTCAAATTATTATATCTACTCTGAGAAAAAATGTGTTTGGGGAAAGTGCACCCACCATCTCATCTTGGCATACCACATGTAAAGGATCCTAAACAATATTTTCCAAAACTGATGAAAGCGAGAACATCTTGTAAAATATATTTTTCATTGTTACCTTCCTTGACCTTTGTATTATCACCAATAAAAATGTTTCCCAAACTCTTCCTGCCTCTACCTTCCAAAAGGTTATTTTTAGCATTATTTAATTGTACCGTGGAATAACCATGTTCTCTAAGTCTGCACTCAACCTCCAACAGACCATCATCCTTAAACCTTTCTTCTGATGTATTAGTAATTATTATCTTAAACTATCCAAAAGGTAGGAATCTATCAAATGAGGTGGGGTGCATGCTGGTAACATGCAAAACATTATTCATTGCTGTTTCCTTTCTATAAGGTTGATATTGAATGTTTACTTGCCCATCGACATAGAAAGCAACATCCAAATATTTAATAGAATTCTTGTTTAATTCATATGTGAATCTGAGACCATTGGTACTACCATTTATTTCCTTAAAAAAATTTAACAGTCACTCTCGTTTCCATTATGAATGAAAAACAAATTATCTATATATCTTTTGTAGAGAACGACATGTTCTGAAAAAAAAAATGCGCAGGGTATAAAAATTGTCTCTCAAAATCTCCCATATACAATATTGCATAAGTGGGGGCAAAAGACGTCTCCATTGCTATACCTTTGATATGCAGAAAAACTTCATTCTTAAAAAAAACAAAAATGTGCAATAAAACTCCGGCAAAGAAATCAGAAACAAGATACGGGGTCCCTCCCCCATCAGGCCTTCAAGCTCTACTTGTGTTGTATGTTAGTATGCAAAGAGCTAACATCCACTGCTACCTAGTAACAATCCTCACTCCAAACAACCTCCTCTAAACTATCAAAAATCTCTTGTCTGTTGTTAATAACCTCTTTAACTGAACATCTAAAAAAATATCTATATACAGTTGGTCTTCCAGAGGGATCTAACTTATTTTTATGCACCTTTTGAATTGCATAACAAACAGAGCCAACTCATTTAATAATATAAAGTATATATATATATATATATATATATATATATATATATATATATATATATAAAAGGTTTACCTTAATAATGTCAATCACATATAATTGACTGGCCACATCACCGAACCATTTCTGCGAAACCAGAACTGCAAAATCTTTCAAATGTCGAAAAAACTAAGAATTTTGACATTTCCGACCATGCCACACCTCCACACCAGTGCTAGCATAGGTCAAAAAGGGGGTGAGATGTTGTCATTTGTAAATTTGGTGTTCAACGTTTTGAAAAGTCACAGTTCGGTATTTGCAGAAGCGGGGTCGACCATAATGTGAGTGGCATTATGAAGGAAAACCTATATATGTGTATATATATATATATATATATATATATATATATATATATATATATATATATATATATATATATATATACATATACATACACATATACATATATATATATATATATATATATATATATATATATATATATATACATGGCTTCATTTCATAATCTCGAAATGCTGAAATCTCAAATTTCAGCATTTCGAGACCATGAAGCTGAAACTTCAGCATGCCGAAAGTGCATAAGAGCGAATTTGAATATCTCGAATCCGCGCTTATGCATTTCTGGAATGTTATGTGATGTGTCTGTTTGGGATGGTGTTCGGAATGCTAGGTAAGTGAGTGTATTTGGGCGTTTTTCTGACTTGTACATGTGGGTTAGGTTAGGGAGGTGTAAGTTGAGATGTGAGTGTTGGATGTTTTGGTGTTTGTGTATGAGTGTGTGTGCGAGGGACTGTACAATATCTGTGTATGATCGTTTTCTTTTTTTCTGTTTGTGCAATCTCGGAGTTGGTATACATAAGTTGGGGGGTGGGGGTGCAGGGGGGCTTGCCCCCCTGCATTTCTGTATTGTAGGTATGTGCCTGAGTGAAGTTTTGGTGTGTTGATTTGTTTTGTGGTGTGGGTGTTGTGGTTTGTGTGTGGTGTGGTGTGTACTGTGTGTTCGGTGCTCTGGTTTTGGCTTTGTAAGTGTCGGTGTTGTGATGGTTTCGGATTCATGGTCTCGAAATGCTGAAATTCGAGATTTCAGCATTTCAAGATTATGAAGTAAAACTATATATATATATATATATATATATATATTAGATCCTAAAAAAAAAAAAAAGCTTTCCCCTCTGTTAGAAAAATCTATATTTACATACATGCTGCCTAGAAAATATATTTACATATATGCTGCCTAGAAAAATATATATTTACAATGTATGCTGCTTAGGAAAATGTGCATTTAAACATTCAGACATATATAAGTTGTATGGTCAGATATATAAAGAAATGTGTGCTTTAGACAGGAATAAATGTGCTCAAATCTATATAGTATGAAATGTAATGCATTTAATTCTGTTTTACTAGAATAATAGTAGAAATAAACTCGCATATTATTGCTTGAAGCATAAGCTGCAGTGTAATCAGAAATTTGGCCTTGGCAGCGTTCAAGCGCAGCCTGGCTCATGTCTTTCAAGTAAAGATTATTTTGCAAAGTTAGAAAATAATAAATCTGTCTGCATGTGTATCCTTTCCTGCTATCACCAGAAGAATAGCCTTGTGCGCACTATCAGAGATAGAGTCCAGCTGGTAAGCAAGCATGGAACAAAGGAAAGCATTTTAAGAAGAACTGCACCCATTGTATTCGAACTAATCTAAGAGCTTTGAATTGGCTACATCCTCAGGAGGACATTGTGACTGACCAGGTGCTTGCAAGGCTGTAACATTCTCATGGGAAAAAGATTTTTGAAAAGCACCATCTCAGCACTTTTTCATTAGTTACTATGATGTAAAGACCCTGTCACTGACCACGTCAGTGAGGTGGGCAAAAGCTGATTGTAAATGATATAAAATGGCAAACACTGCACAAATAAAGCAGTCAAAATTCTATACAAGTTTGTGTATGGTTTTTTGCCTCCTAATGTACATTAGAGTATAAGATACTTGAGTTCTCCTGCATTATTGTTTGTTATTGATTGACATTGTTTTTGAATACTAAATGATTTTTACAGTCTGACTCTAACAAATTTATTTAACATTTTGGTCCTAATCGTGCGAATTCCCTTGGTAAGCTGCAGGTCACAGAGTGCATGAGTGCTGATAAATCTGCAGGAGAAGCTGCAAAAAAATGGTTCTTCTTAAAGTGAAAAGACCTCCGACTGAATTGTTGTGTGTAAAGAGGCTGTCCACTTTCTGATCTGTGGCTGAAAAGCGGAAAACTGGGCCCCAAGGAAAAACAGTAAAAGCAGGAGGCTCAGGTAAGAAGAATTTCCCTCTTTGTCTTTGTTTTAGATCAGGGACCAGGTTACACTGTGCTATTGCTAAGGTTTGTGATAGCAGGGAGAGAGAGTCAAGTATTGTATCTTGAGTCATAGATCAGGGAATAACAAAGCAAAGTAAACAGTCATTCTAGACACTACTGTGGATATGGGGAAATAAGATACCACGTGGTACAAGAGAAGGGTTACGTAACAGTCTTTTAAGACATGGGAAATCAGTGCACTAAGAGATCACGAGATCCGCCCCTAACGGATAATGTGAAGCATATGCAATTGCAGTAAGCAGATAATGTGAGATATTTTGCAAAATGTGTTAACAACTATAAATTTGATAGTAAACTAGATAAACTTTCACTAGTTAAACTCCTTAAACAAGCTTTAATCTGATGCAGGGCGTCAGGCAAAGAAAAACAGCACCAACTAGGCATACCTCAAGCACATAGGTGGATTGAGGAAGCAAATTGTAAAAAAAAAAAAAACAGAAGCTTAAAAAATTCTGAAACATTTTTAGACAACAGAGTGAAAGGTCTAACAGACAGAATCTCTGAAAAATGAAAACTTAGAGCAGACTGGACTTGCATTAATTAATGCATACAACAGGGAAATGAGACAGTAGATGGATATTATGCTAGATCATTAAAATGCTTAAAACAACAATTAAAAATACATTTTTAAAAGGTTGCATTGCCTCTGTTAGTAGTTTTATTACAAGGCATATGATAAATCACTGAACAAGCAGGCTGCAAGCCTTACTTGAGTATGCTAGACGTACTGAAAGACACTTTAATAGTAAAAAGAAAAAAAGGGCACAAGTCTTCACTGCTGAAGACGGAGCTGAAGTATTTGTATTACAGTCAGGTAAAAAGGGCATCTAGCTAGGGACTATAAACAAAATAAGA
Source organism: Protopterus annectens (assembly GCF_019279795.1). Lineage (NCBI taxonomy): Eukaryota > Metazoa > Chordata > Ceratodontiformes > Protopteridae > Protopterus > Protopterus annectens. Next base: position 1,684,447,917 of record NC_056733.1, read on the forward strand.
AAGCAATGACAGAAGATAAAGGAGATGTGGACTGACTATATGATAGTGATAATAACCAAAAATCATCAGGAAAGGTTAATAAACAAAAAGAAAATGTGAATGTAGTAGAGGGAATAGAGGAAGTACAAACAGATGTAGAGAATAAAAATGAAAATAAAATTTTAGATTTAGCATTGTTGAGCCTGGAGCTCTACCTAGCAAATACAAAACCAGAAGTAACACTTCTGGTGGAGGGAAGAAAGGTCAAATTCCTGTGTGACTCAGGAGCGTCACGGACTTTGATACACCTCCAAGTTACCAAAACATTCTAAATCACCTGATTATATATTAGTAAAAGCAGCAAATGGACAGCTATACAGGGAACCACTTTCCCATAATATAGCAATAACTGACCCTGTTTCAGGTATGACTCAGAAAAGTAAAATTGTAGTTTCTGCAAAAATATCCAGTAAACTTACTGGGAAAAGACCTTGTGCAGATATTTGGCATAGCAGTAGTTCCTACCATGCAGGGTATGGAAGCACAAAGACAAATGAATGCTCTTGTGGTGTGATCAGAGGGTGAAGCCTATTATTGGTACAGCCAGGACCTAGTTATGATTGGTCCAGGGCAGTAACCAAAGAACTGATAAACGTAGCCATCAGTAAGGTACCCTCCCTTGACACTGATCAGCAGCACTTGTTACATTGTACTCCATACTACTGTAGCACACCAGGACCTAATAAGAAATATAAGTAAAAATCCTGCTGACAAATTAATATTACAAACTTTATGCTGGGATACTGAGGGAAACAGTGTAGTAAGCTGTTCATTACCTCAGGAGTTCATGAGATTGTATAAGTCCAATAGACTGCCACATGTCAGCTTGACAAAAAACAAAAGTGTTAAATGGGCAGACGTAGAAAAAAAGGTAACAAAATGGGAAAACAGACTGATTTAAAAATGTCAGGACAAGGGATATAAAAACAAAACTGAATTGGTTGACACAGACACATACAGCTGTACACTTGCAATCTAGTAAGGACAGCTGATTAGCATTTTTATTAAAAGAAAAAGAAAAGGCCTTGTGTAAAGTTCCAACAACTCTGTGGTCAACAGGCAAGTTAAATGTAGGGCTTATTCAAGCAGCAGGACCAGTTACAATTACCCCAAAGTCAGCTTTTAGACCACAGAAAAAACAATACATTTTGAAAAAGAATGCAAAAGTAAAAATTAAGCCTATAATAAGCAGCATTACTCAAAAAAGGAGTACTGGTAGAATCTCCTGATTCACCATGTGATACACCCTATTTCCTGTTAAAAAAAGCAAACGGGAATGGCAGATGGTACAAGATTTATAAGCTGTAAAGAATGCAGTAATACCTAAAGCACCCACGGTGCCAGACCCACATACCTTGTTAAATGATTTAAAGCCACAACAGAAGTATTTTACTGTGGTAGATATAAGCAATGCTTTCTTTTCAATACCTATACATCCTAATAGTCAATATCGGTTTGCATTTACATTTCAGGGTAAAAGGTATACATATACTCGACTACCACAGGGATATTGTGAGAGCACAATAATATTTGCACAAAAAATGGCTAGCAACCTGGCAGGGTCTACCCCACCAGAAAGTAGTCAAATTTTACTTTATGTAAATGACATCTTGCTAACAGCACCCAGCAGCAGTGCAGGGTGAATACAGTAGCATTGTTAAAATTTTTTAGTAATACAAGGACACAAAGTAAACAAGAGTAAGTTACAAACTTTGGGAAAAAAACACAGGTTAAATACCTGGGATATGTGATATTCAAGAAAGATAAAATACTAGATAAGGGGAAAGAAAAAAGGGAAAAAAAAAAACAGCAATTTTGCAAGCACCCAAACCAACAACTAAAAAAGAAATGATGTCTTTCTTAGGTACAACTAATTTTTGTTGGAACTGGGTACCAAATTATTTTACAATGGAAAACAAAAGCAGAAATGGCTTTCTGCAGGTTGAAGCAGTTAATAGCTTCTTCATTAGTTTTAAGACTTCCAAGTTATCACAAACGTTTTTTAGACCATAGATTGTAAGCAATGGTACATGACATCAGTATTAAAGCAACAACATGGGGATAAGCAATGCCCCATAGCTTACTATTCATCACAGTTAGACCCAGTGGTGCAATCTTTGCCTCACTGTGTACAAGCAGTAGTTGCAGCAGCAATGGCAGTACAGGCTTCAGCCTCAGTGGTGTTATTCCACCCTCTCACATTGAGAATGCCTCATGCAGTTGCAATAATTCTGCCACAAGAAAAAGTTGCATACCTTTCTCCTGCTAGACATCTTTCATGTATGACCATACTGCTGAGTCAACCTCATATAAACAGTTAGCTTTACCTAGACAAGATCTTACAGATATGCCCTTGGATAATGCTGAGGTGACATATTACGTGGATGGCTCATGCAGAAGGGGTCCTACAGGGAAAAATCTGGTGGGGTATGCAGTAGTTACAGACACTAAAATTTAGAAGCACAAACTTTGCCACACAACTTGTATGCTCAAGCAGCAGAACTGGTAATTTTGACAGGAGCACGTATTTTAGTAAAAGGCAAAAAAGTAAACATATATACTGATAATCAGTATGCTTTTTCTACAGTGCATGTGTTTGCACAATAATAAAGAAAATAGAGGGATGATTACATCCAGTAAAAAACCTATTAATCATGCGCAATTTATTTTGGAGCTATTAGAATCTATTCAGTTGCCTACCAAAGTAGCTATTTGTAAATGTGTAGCTCATACAAAACAACAGGATAAAATTTCAAAAGGTAATGCACGAGCTGATGCAGCTGCAAAGCAAGCAGCCTCAGACTCAAAAATTTTATTTTTTTAATGAAAAATTACAACCCTTTGAGATTTTAGATTTAGACATGTTAAAAACAATGCAAATGCTTACTACAACAGCAGAAAAACAAAACTGGGTAAAACAAGGTGCAATTTTTGAGAATGGACTGTACATTTCCAAAGAGAAAAAACAATATTACCGTCTAATTTATTTAGATATGCAGCTTTGTTGAGCCATGGGCAGAGCCATGTCTCAACAGGGGGGATGGTACAGTTAGTAAATAAAATATTCCAAACATATGGATACATAAATTATACAATAAAATTTTGTGCAGCTTGTCATACTTGTAACAAGCACCATGCACAAGGAGCATTTAAAACAAGCAAGGAGTTTCCTACACCACCATATCCATTCCATACTATTTGTATGGACTCCATAGAGTTGAATAAATGTGAAGGAAAGAAATACTGTTTAGTGATCATAGATATGTTTTCAAAATGGGTAGAAGCTTTTTCCAACCAGGAATCCGAATGCAGCAACAGTGGCAAAGGCCCTAGTAAAGGAAATAATTTCTAGATTTGGCATACCGGAAAGAATCTATAGTGGCAATGGGACACATTTTGTCAATCAGACAATTCAACAACTTGGGAGATTTTTTTTGGGATTTGAATCACTGTGCTTACCACCCACAGTCAGCAGGACTGGTGGAGAGGTACAATGGGATTTTAAAAAAACAAGTTAAGAAAGTTGATGAGTGAGACTCAGAAGAATTGGATTTGCTGTTTACCTCTAGCATTGCTGAGCATGAAAACAGTAACAAATGTAAAGGGTTTGATCCCTTTAAAGTAGTATTTGGAAGGGCATATTATGTGCCTCAGTAAAAGCTCTCATGCCTGCAGAGCTGGAGGCTGACAGTTCACTAGCTAATTATATAAAGAAACTGTTTATAAATAAATCTGTTTTGCAGTTTAACTCTTTTCAGACAAAAGAACTTTCAGCTGAATAAAAACTTTGTGACTGATACACAAGGGCAAAATGGCCAAGAGTAAAGAAAACAAAAAAGCAGAGCAACCCAAGAACTATTGCATAATTATTTTGTTAACTGTGTATTTGTTAACTATAAGTGTGACAATTTTTCTCTTATTGTGGTTTTTCCTGCACTCAACCACACAAGTGAAAGTGAGAAGACGTGATGAACTGTTTATAGACTGGCATCCAAACTTTAACACGTACCTGGCCATGAAGCAAGTGTATACAGAAACTATGCACATTTCAAATTGCTGAGTTTGTACAGCTATACCAACAACATATAATAGACTTTAACGTCCTCTGTCCCTCTGGGGATAAAATGAGACTTTGAAAAGTTTTTTTTATACAGAAACTGTGAGATCACAGGACAAAATTGCTTTATTTTTACCTGTCACACAAAAAGGAGTTGTATGTTTCTACAAAGTAATACCCTCCAGGTGGGCTGGAGTAATGGTAATATAACAATGTCTTATAAATGTTACATTAAAGTCAAAAGTGGGGGTACTGTTTGTAATACTAACCATGATTCATATCTGAGTTCAATGAAAACTACATTAAATGCAGTATGTGACAATCCAGTCTTAACTAAGCAATTGTCTATTAAGAATAGAAAAATGTTTCATGCAGGGATAACACGTATCAGTACCAAAGTAATGATTTTATTTGTGGGAAAAAGGCATATAAATGGTTACCTGAGAATTGGTCCGGCAGTTGGTTTTTGGGTTATCTGGTTTTAGGAATAAGACATACTGCAGAATTACCTTTGGGTAAAATACGAACGTAAGGAAAACAGCTCGAGAATCTGAAGGTCCAGTGAAAAAAACCTGTGAATCCAGTTGGTAAAATCGAAGCTGGTTGAAAAGGCCATAATTCAGTGAAAGACAAAAGTAAATTGACTCATATGAACTTGGGCAACAGTGTTATATCCAGGGCAGGAATACCACCAGCCTATGGAGCAGTCAAATCGATCTGGGAGCTGAGGAAGCTGTCAAAAGTCATGAGCAATGCAACTTTTTCCACCCTAGAATTGGTGACTAATGAACTGAATGCAATAAAACTGTTGTGCTACAAAATCGAATGGCTCTTTACTTCACCCTAGCGGCAAGAGGTGGTACACGAAGAAGAATGCTGTGCGTACATTCCAGACAACCAACATGAAATCAATGACCACCTAGAGGTAATTCAGCAAGTATCAGCAATGACTAAACCAGGCCCAAACCCACTGACGGACTTTTTCCAGAATCTGTTTGGGGGGGTGGGGTTCCATCCTATTAAACATTTAATTGCTATTTGTGTGGGTATACTCCTAATAGGAGCATGTGTTTACTGTGAAATTCCCTGCATGAAAAAATTAATCAAAAATTTGTTGATATATCTGCTACTGAAACTTTTTACCAAAGTGTTGAAATTAAAAGATTAATTTCAAATGATGCTTTTTCTGAAATATAAAACCAATGACTAACTTAGCTGAAAGTCCTTGAAAGGAAAAGGCTGAGGAATGAAATAATACTGTTTATGTTTCAAATAGAATGAAATGCATTAACAGGAGGGAGAATGTTAGAAAAATCTATATTTACATACATGCTGCCTAGAAAATATATTTACATATATGCTGCCTAGAAAAATATATATTTACAATGTATGCTGCTTAGGAAAATGTGCATTTAAACATTCAGACATATATAAGTTGTATGGTCAGATATATAAAGAAATGTATGCTTTAGACAGGAATAAATGTGCTCAAATCTATATAGTATGAAATGTAATGCATTTAATTCTGTTTTACTAGAATAATAGTAGAAATAAACTCGCATATTATTGCTTGAAGCATAAGCTGCAGTGTAATCAGAAATTTGGCCTTGGCAGCGTTCAAACGCAGCCTGGCTCATGTCTTTCAAGTAAAGATTATTTTGCAAAGTTAGAAAATAATAAATCTGTCTGCATGTGTATCCTTTCCTGCTATCACCAGAAGAATAGCCTTGTGCGCACTATCAGAGATAGAGTCCAGCTGGTAAGCAAGCATGGAACAAAGGAAAGCATTTTAAGAAGAACTGCACCCATTGTATTCGAACTAATCTAAGAGCTTTGAATTGGCTACATCCTCAGGAGGACATTGTGACTGACCAGGTGCTTGCAAGGCTGTAACATTCTCATGGGAAAAAGATTTTTGAAAAACACTATCTCAGCACTTTTTCATAAGTTACTATGATGTAAAGACCCTGTCACTGACCACGTCAGTGAGGTGGGCAAAAGCTGATTGTAAATGATATAAAATGGCAAACACTGCACAAATAAAGCAGTCAAAATTCTATACAAGTTTGTGTATGGTTTTTTGCCTCCTAATGTACATTAGAGTATAAGATACTTGAGTTCTCCTGCATTATTGTTTGTTATTGATTGACATTGTTTTTGAATACTAAATGATTTTTACAGTCTGACTCTAACAAATTTATTTAACACCCTCTTTCTAATAAAGCCAGTTTATAAGAGATTACAGGATTGTTCTTTAATTTTACATATTCCATCTGATTTCCTAACAAATCATGTACCATTTTACGATATTTAAACCTGCTCATAACGACCCAGTTCCCACCTTCATCTGCTTGCATAAACACATACTTTTTCTTCTCTTCCCAGACTTGTTGTAAAGCCAGCTATTCATTCTTGTTAAGATTATAACATTTCTGAGTCTAATATTTTCCTAAATTCAAATTCAACTTTTTTACTTACTATTCTTTCAAAGAGACAAATGGTAGAGGATGTTTTAGGTGACATAAAATCAACACAAGAAAGAACAGGTACAGATAATTTTCCATACCCTGGGCAAAACATTTAAAAAAATTATCATTATTCCCATTTTCCACTCCATTGGTAAAATCAGAAAATTCATCAGAAAACACAATTTCATATACTGATAAATTCAAAAGTGAATTGTCATCCACTTTGATCTCATCATTATCATTAGCCTTGCCTTTTAAATTTGTCACAGAAAAATAATTTTAAGTTCAGCTTTCTACAAAATGTATTAACATCAGTTAACAAATCTGCTAAAGTAGGATTTGTAGTGGGTACAAAAGTACCACCTTTTAATAAAAAAATTCTAGCTGTTAATATAATATTTAAATCAGACAAATTAGTAATATTTAAACTATTAGGCATTGAACTACATTTGTGAACCACATTTATATTTAAAGTACCAGAACTATTCATTTTGTTTCTCAATGCAACACTTCACTCTTATGTTCTTTCTCAACGCAGTCCCTTTCTCCCTCTCACTCAGCCATTTGGGTGAAAGAAAAACATCATCTCCATTAATATTAGATTGTTGTGCCACTCGAATGTTATTATCCATTTGTACATCCTCAAATGACATACATTTTTACTTGAGCTGGTGTCAACTGAAGAAACAGAGGAAACATGTCCTGTTGCATCATGATTCTCCACTGATCTCACCTTTAACTTCCCATGTTGAGGTTTCAGCTGCCAAGTGAAAATAAGTCCAATATCAAAGTCCTTAAGGTCTCTACTTGTTTTTTTTTTTTTTTTTCCTTTTCTGTATAAGAATTTCAGTCTCGGCCCTATCTATTTTACATTTGATGTCCTTCATTTTCTCAACATGTAATGAGTTGGAAACTTCATTAAGTATCATTTAAGAAACAAATCAACCTTGAACAAAAAACATGCAGCCAAGCAGCCTAAGTAATTTGTCTATCTGCAACATAGAACAAAAACACCAAGCCAAGCACATTTCTTAAAACAAAAAAAAAAAAATTTAACTACATAAAATTAATTTAACTACGCTAATTTCCTGAACTCTAATCGTTCCATGACTTAGGCATAGGGTTTGTTTCACTTAGTTAACTTATTTAGAGCTGTCACTGAGGAAATGGACAGCAATAACTTAGCCCACTCTTCTTACCTGCATCTTGCCAAGGCTCTCAACACCATCGTAAGTAAGTTAAGAGACCTGTACACTGAACGACACATACATGAATAGCAAAAAGGCTAGATGATAATTAAAGTAGCAGGGGCCACCTAAGAAAGTAAGAAAGTAACTAGCAGTATACGTCAGGATTCTGTGCTAGGACTTCCTGTTTGTCATATTTTGTCCTGACTTCCAAAGTGTATATCTAGGCCTGTGACAAATATAGTTTACTGACTGACTGCAAGTTAGGTGTTATTGTCTGTTGACTTCTTGGTACAGCAGTACTGAAGTAAGTACTAAACCTGAATAAGCAAATGTGTACCAAAAAGGGCTAAAGTTAATTGCACAGCAATGTCACCTTCACAAATGTGTACCAAAAAGGGCTAAAGTTAATTGCACAGCAATGTCCCCTTCACAAATGGGCACCAAAAAGGGCTAAAGTTAATTGCACAGCAATGTCACCTTCAGCATACCACCCCAGATACTGAAATCAGGGATATTGGCACTTGGGTGGACAACTCTCTCTTTCAACCACCAAGTAGCATTAGTAATCAAGATATTCTTCTACTTACCATAATTAATATCTAAAGGTATATCATGCAGGTCAATGAAGTTATCATTCCACTATACTCCACCATAATTAGACCACTTTTAAAGTACATTACCCCTTTGGTATGTACCAGTCCAGACACATCCCACATCTACAAAGACTCCAACATTTCTTACCAAAAAGAAAAAAAGATTACTGGTCTAAAGGCTGTTAGCTACCAGAACAAGCTTGAAACTCTATCCCTTTAATCAGTCTCTTACAGCCTCTCCGTGAATCTATGTCTTGCCTTCCACTCTGTAAAGGACCCAACCATTCTTCATCCCTTGGTTCTCTGAAAGACCAACAGTTCTACAAAAATTAGAGTTAAAGATTTAATCTTCTGCTAACTTTTCAATAAAATGTGCTGGAGGGGCAGAATGATTGCCATCTGTTCACTCCTTCTCTGGAGTAGGCTACAATTGTATGGCAAACAAAGTTTTACCTTTCCATCTTACAAGACTAACCTGGAGAAGTGGGTGGTCATCTACAAATTCATCCTCAGCCTGACCTGCTTTACTATTATGGAAGTGGGAGGAACACCATGAGGGTAGATATTGGCAATGAGTGGACAAGCTTATGATTACTGTGCATTTTAATTCCCATAATCCTAAGATTTACTCAAGCTTTCTAAAAATAAACACTGCAGTGACATAATCTGTACATATCTCATAGGTCATAGGTTCATAGGAGGTTACTAGGCTATTGGCCCTATGGCCTTTATAAGCCTAGCAAGTTATACCCCTGTTCCCTTATTGAACAAGTTGTATGGTCTATATTTGCAACACAAGTACATGATCAGTACTAGCTGCCCTTATCCACGAGGAACATATGTGACACCCCTAGGGTAAATTTATGTTATCCCATCCAGTTGTCTAAATGATGCTTGCATAGGGTCATTGAGGAGCTTTGTTTTATATGAATTGGGAGTTTGTTCCAGAGGAGTGGCAATCTCTGGGAGACATATATGTTTCTCCAGCATGTGCTGTTAATGACACAGGCTAGGTTAACATCCCTAGAGTGAGTGAGTGAATCTTGTCCCATTTGACTTGAGGATGTGCAGCATTTCCATTTGGGCATGGTCTGAAACTGCTGTGTAGGCCAGCACAAGTCACCTCTCAACAGCCTATAAGATACAGAGTACAGTGACAGGGCCTTCAGTCTGTCCATGTAGGTCATGTGTTGAAGGCCCTGAATTTTCTTGGTGGGAAACCACTGAGGTATCTCCTGCTGCTGCAGGTGTCTGGTAAGGTAAATATTAGAAGGGAGCATTGTACTCTATTAGTGGTCTGATGAGGGATGAGTACAGGGGAGTTATAACATCCCTACCTCTGGATATGATGCCCTTACTTATGAGATGTGCAACTTTGAAGTCTTTCCTTACCACTGTGGGCACATGGTGATTGAAGTTAAGGTTCCGAAATCTCTCACCAAAGGGTTTGAGTTGAGGGGTAATGTTGATATTGTAATTTGCAGGGACTTCCCCTTTGTTAAAAGGGATGATAATGCTTTTTTTTTGCATTTAATTTAAGTCCGTGGCACCAATCATTTGTCTGGGTAAGCTCTTTTTGTAGTATGTCAGCATTGTTAGGGGACTCTGATTGTACCCAGTTTTGCTACAGGCCATCTGTTTTGACCTGGACTTCTGAGAAATAGATTCCAAACAGTAGGATGCCCAGCACAGATCCTTGTGATACACAACTGGTGGCTGGTCTGACTTTAGAGGTGGAATCCCCAACTTTGACTGTATGCATTCTGTCAGTCAGCGAGGTGGCAACCCATCTAGTGACATATGGGTTGCTTCTCAGCTGGATGAGCTTCTCAGTGATGCCTGAATGGGGGATTGTGTCAAAATGCTTGGTTATGTCAAGAAAAGCTGAATGTTCTGTTTTTCCTTCATCCAGGACTTTGGTGACATTCTCGAAGAAGTCCACCGGGTTTAATAAGTATGATCTACCCTTAATGAAGCCAAATTGGGTTTGGTCAAGAGTGTGAAGGTCACCTATATCTTTGCTGTTAAGGTCCATGATTATTCTCTCCATGGTCTTGCAGATAAGGCTGGTTAGTCTTATGGGTCTATAGTTCCTAGGGTCAATTGATGGACCCTCTTTGTGCATGGGAATTACTGTTGTTGTTTTCCACTGTGCTGGGACAAAGATAGTACTTAGACTGTGGTTGAAGAGGGTACCAAGTGGTTCCACTAGGTCTATTTTAGACCATTTAGTAGGCAGCTTGGGATGTTATCCGGCCCTATAGAGCCTGTGTTTTTTTGGCCATGGAAAGTGCGGTTATGACCTGCTCTTTGAAGATACTAGGTAGAGGGCTGGTGACTGGTATCCTTTGGAGTATGTCTGGTGGGGACAGGGTGGTGAAGTTTGCACCAAATCTGTCTGCTAGCTGGTTGTTGATGTCTTCAGGGTCTGTATGAGTGGCACTGTCCACTACTAGTTCGGTACAAAGCTGGGGCTTCCCTTTAAGATTTCTGATGTAGCTAAAGAATGCCTTGTGATTATCCTTAGTTAGGGATGCTAGATTAGCTTTGCAATTGGCTTTAGAGGACCTTAAAACATATCTAATTTGCTTGGTCAAGCTGTGGAGGGTGTCATTCATCTGAAAATTCAGTTTTATTTTGTACTTACATTAGTTTCTTCCTCTTGTATAACCAATTTATGCTTGATGTCCAACAGGGTGGTTTGTTTTTTTTTTTTTTTTGCTTTTTTTTTTGTGAGGACCTTGTTTTGATCCATTCAGGTACAGCCAAGTCTATACATTAGGTATTTATACAGGGCATTTGTGTACACCTCTGTATAGCAGTCATTGTTGACAGTGGTAGCAGGAGGTTTGAAACTATTCATGCCATCGCTTAAGAGGCTATATATTGCTTTGGAGAAAATTTTCATCCTTTTTTGCTCATGAAGGGTGGGTCAGGTATGATCATTACTTCGAACGAGACTGATTTGTGATCAGACCATACCAGGGAGGGCAACACACAGAGGTAGTGCAGAGACCCCCAATGTTGGTGAGTACTAAGTCTAGGACATTCAAGCCACTTGTGGGAGAGCAACCTATGTTCTAGAGCATTTGTATTAACAAAGTCCAGGAACCTTAGGGTGAGCATATTTGTGCTCATATGTGACTCCCAATCAATGGAAAGATAGTTGAAGTCAGCCATGACCAAGGTGTTTGTCTGTATAGTGAGTTACTCAAGTAGGTCCAGGTAGGCAGAGTGGTTCTTGTTGTTCATGGTGGGAGGACCTATAGTGAGCAATGATATGGAAGGGGGTTTATCTACAGTTAGTTAGACTTGGAATAGCTCAAGGGAGTTGTACTGCTTGACCAGTCTTGAGGTGCATTTGTCTTTAATGAAGATGGATACATCTCTGCCTTTGGTTCTTTCATGCTCATTTTGGGATCTGAAAGCATGGCTGGGGTGATGTCTGCACCCTTGAACCATGTTTCTGTGACTGTGTAGACATTGGCATCTTCCAACTTAAGGAGTGCTCGCAGTGAGTGCAGTTTCTGATGTAGACTCCTATCATTAAACAGCATAACCTTGAGTTTGTCTCTAGTGAATATTTTTACATCAGGAATTTTGTTATTATGACATTTTCTGAAAAAGGCACTGTGGGGAGTCAAGTACCTTTGCCAATAACCAAAAGCCAAGAGGCAACAGGTGAAGCCCATCTCTGGCAAAGCAGTGTGGTCTGTCGACCATATCTTCCCAGGCCGACAGATACTGGATCTTCCTGGATGATGCCAAAAGCTAAGCCAATTGTTGAAGTCAATCATTTTTCGTTTATATTGAGGCATCATCCTGGGTGAAGGTAGAATGCTACTTAAGGCTAGAGAAATACCTGCCTGGGACACAGTCTGAAAGCTCAGTCATGCCTCTCTTCATACAGTCCAATGAAGTATGTCTCAGCATGGACTATGTCAGAGTCATAATGGTACTTGCTTTTGTGAGACTTGAGTGTGTGATCTGATGGATCCTGGCACCTGACAGGCAGCTGACGATGACCTTCTCCTTGTCTAGCTCTGAACTCACTTATTCAAGTAAAATTTTATAATGAGTTTAGATGTTGATGTATTTTAACTTAACTGACAGCTGATGCTAGGTATTGAGCAAATTCAGAAGTTAACTGCTTTATGTAATGGTCATGTACAAAACTCTAAAAACACATAAAAAACTGATAAGTATAGCACTCACAACAGTTTAATTTAAATTTAAGATTACATGACTAAATTGTTTTGAATTTTTCTCTGCACATCTGACATATTTCCACTTATTGATGCATGGATATACTGACTATAGTTTTCTAACAGATTAATTGTCCCTGTTTTTCCATATTTTTGCAGACTGCAAAGCTGCCATTGCTAAAATGAGAAGATGTGATGTTCAAGATTAGATCACTGTTGCAGTAACCCTAGATGTAGTGTTATATCCTGCCTAGAAAATGACTATCAGCCAGGTTTCAAAATTCAAGGTCCTAACTGTTGATGGACTCAAACAGAGGCACATACAATTAGCGATTAGGGTACCAGAAGCAAAATGGCGTTCTTGTCATTAAAGTGAACTCCTTCTGTTGGCTTCAGGGAATTGACTGTTGGTTTGTGATCTTTCAAGGCTGGGCAGATATGTCCCCATCTGGAGAAAACCTTCCACTACTGTTTTTTTTTTTTTTTTCTGAGGATAAAATTCTGTTTTTTTTTTTTCTTTAATAATGTTTATTGTCAATTCTATGGGATTTATTTTTGTGAATTGTTACTGTTCAGGGTTTTTTAATGAAGTAATGTCTGTGTAAAGTTTCTATAACAAAAAAAAATGTTTTTTGAATGTTTTCTACATCTTTATGCATTATATTCATGTCTGGGGCAGGATTTACTGTGTTTGGGGACTGTCACTAAGGAAACCCTACCTTGTTCTTTCTGGAGTTTACCAACTCACTAAGACTCCACTAACCCCCTTTCATGTCTGTTTTTCAGTTTAGGAACCAAATGGAAAATGCACCAAACAAGCCAGTATACAAACTCTGTTTATTTCAGTAAAAACACACCAAGATTAAGCGCTTTCATCTTTCACATAGACGACTTCATTAGAATAAACACACTGATTCAAGAACCATTTTTATACCAGTGTATGTTACATAATAGATAAAATTGTGCCAATGTTATTGTCAAAAAAAGTCACGAAGTCATGAAGCAAGCATCTGTTTCCTGTCCACAAGAAGAAGAAAGTTTGCACAGTGTATTCATTTGTCAGGCCATCTGCTTCACTGCCTCAGCTCCAATGGATTGCTCTGCTGTGGTCATACCTGCTTCTCAGTTAGCTCATCAATGGCTCTTCATCCTTCTGTTATAGCTCCTCCAGAAGCCACTAAGGACTGAATGATAGACACATCCTGCGCAGCTGTAGGGCTGTTCTCACCAGGAAGGGGCGAATCACTCTTGACAGTTACATTATTGAAATAATTTGTGCAGTCATAATCACCAAAGCTGAAGCCAATCATACAGCCCGTTTCCCTCCTGGTGTGGCTAAAAATGGTCCAGTATAGAGTAACTGAGTTACTTAGTTAGCAAATGAAAAAAAAGGAAAGAAGAATAGAAAAGAAAATTTTTGATAGAGTACACCTGTCTTCCCTTTAGAATATCTTATCCAGATATGTGGCAGTGTTTCACCTTTTAAAAGAGCAAGTATAACTATAAATGTGGAATACAAAGGCTGAAAACTGCTCACACTATAATTTTGATCTTTAGCACTGACTGTCATATCATAGGTATCTATACTATATTTTCTCCCATATAGAGTATGAGGCTTTTTTATCTAAATCCCAGTATCTAACAATTTAATGACATTGCAGTAGCGTTGTCACCTCACAGTTAGACGTTGCCCGTTCGATTCTCAGAGCAACTTCTGTGTGGTGACATGCATGAACGGGTGTTCCTTCATTGAAGGTTGTGCATTAGGCCCAGCAAGCCAGCACGTAAAACTCTACTGCCAATCATTAGCGGACCGGAGTTCTGCTGTGGCGACCCCTAACCGGGAAAAGCCGAAAGACACAAACAAACAAACAGTCCTTATGAGGTAATTTAACTATCTAAACATTGATTATCAGCTATTGAGACAAAAGGCCTGAATTACCACTTCATTCTTGACATCTGTGAAATGTGACTTGCAGGTGATTGTAGATGGGCCAACAGATGCAGTACTTTTTTTCTTTGTGCCATTTTTTTTTTGTTCAGAAAACTCTCTGTTGGTATGGAAAACAGTGGAATCAACAGCCGTGTTCATTCATGGCACTCTGACATTTCTCTACTCCTATTCTACTAGGCCATAAATTATGTCATATGTATGTCTGACTGTTTGATATCTATACCTGCAATCTTTGAATGTCAGGAATGTATGTGTGCTCAGCACATATTCTCCACAAAAAAGCACAGAAGTGCAACTGAACGAGAACATGTAACCTTTACAAAGTGGTGTGACTAAAGTCGTGATACCTGACTAAACCTGTAATGAGCATTACTCTTGAATATGAGCTCGCAGGTAGTCCTTTACAAAGTGGTGTGACTAAAGTCGTGGTACCTGACTAAACCTGTAATGAGCATTACTCTTGAATATGAGCTCACAGGTAGTCCTTTACAAAGTGGTGTGACTAAAGTCGTGGCACCTGACTAAATCTGTAATGAGCATTACTCTTGAATATGAGCTCGCAGGTAGTCCTTTACAAAACAGTGTGACTAAAGTCGTGGCACCTGACTAAACCTGTAATGAGCATTACTCTTGAATATGAGCTCACAAGTAGTCCTTTACAAAGCAGTGTGACTAAAGTCGTGGCACCTGACTAAAACTGTAATGAGCATTACTCTTGAATATGAGCTCAGAGGTAGTCTCCTAAGTACCTTCGCAATCCTGCATGCTCCTACATTCAGCACACTTGTAATATACCAATTAAGACACTTCTGACTAATATGTTTAAATGTACTAATAGCAAGATATCCCTTAGAGGCAGCAGAACATAGGGCATTGAAAAGCTACTTTGTACAAATGTGTATCTGTAAGAAGTAGCACATACCTTATATGCAGATATCTTTAATAATAAGAAGAATAAACCTTGGCAGGATTCAAGCTCATTAATTATTGTTTCCTTCCACAGCTAAATGGGGTTCTGACCATCTTGTTGCACTTTTATCGTGCAAATTTACTCCTCTCAGTGTGATAATAATGATAATTAGGACTTAGCTAATTATTTTGTTGCTCAATTTGTGCAATGACTACATCTGGAAAACATTATGTTGATTTCTACATGACTCTCAGCACATGCTTGAGACCCTACAAGCAGCACTGCACATTTGAGGCCACTCTATGATGGGGGGGGGTTGCCATTGTATATTTAACCATCTGCAGATGGGGTTACAGTAGAGCATGTGTCATTAACAGCATACAGAAGGATGGAGGACTGTCATATTTCATACCTTAAAACACCATGGGAACCATAATAATAGAGCTGTCATCTGTCACTCAAATGAGATGCATTTGATGTATGTCATTGCACAGCTGATAAGACACTGTAGAATTGCATTCAATGCCAATTATCTTACACTTTTCACTGAGATTCTTTAAAGTTATACATCATGGCTAGAAAAGGGTTGTGCTCCTTTTAGACCACATAGCCAGAGGCTTTTGCAGGAGGGCTACACAGGTATAAAGTATAAGGCTGAAGCCTGGAATAGTCTAGTCCAGGCTGTCACCCATGAAATTGGCCTTCCACATATAAGCAACAATGCCATAACCATTACAGAGGCAATTATAAGGAATTATATGGTTGATAAGTATATTCCTTGGCACTTTAACTTTTCAGAGTTCTGCATTGTCTTATTTTTTTTTTGCCTGACTGAATTATTTTATATATTTGGTGACTTTGTTTGCTGTTTTATCATCTGTTCTAAAACTGGTCCCCCCCTATTCCTGTGGTGGTGTTAAAGTTTATAAAACTGGTCTAACAGCTTTTGTGTTATTTGATTGTTTCAAGGCTTGCTGATTTCAAAATAGTCCCTATTTGTAAATTCCTACATACACTGTTAGAATCTCCTTGTGTTCTGACTGTAGTGCTTCTCAAACAATCTGGAATTATATGGTTGATAAGTATATTCCTTGGCATTTTAACTTTTCAGAGTTCTGCATTGTCTTAATTTTTTTGCCTGACTGAGTTACTTTATATATTTGTTGACTTTGTTTGCTGTTTTCTCATCTATTCTGAAACTGTTTTTCTCCCTCCCATGCAACCTATTCCTGTGGTGTTGTTATACTTGGTGGCTTTGCAGTTCCCCGCCCCTACTGTAAATTTGATCTGGGACACTCCTCCCTGTCTAGTGTTCATTTTATCTGATACAGATAGAACATTTGAGAAGGCCAATCCACTTAGGGTCTTAACCTTGAATTATCTTCTGTTCATCCTTCCTCCCTTTGCACTTTACTAACAAAAAAAATCTCTCCCTGTGTTCTGACTGAGTGTGCTTCTTAGGTGATAAGCATAAATTTTGGCATTTTTGACTGTTCAGAGTTGAATTTAGTTCAGAATACATTTTGAATAAATTGCATTTATTTACACTGTATTGCTTTAATACTGCTACACACTCAAGTGTGCTATCTAGCACTGCACTTGAATTGATTTTAGTGCTGTTTTAGCTACTTTCTGGAAAAAATAATACACTTGTTTCCTGCCTTTCCTGTAACTAGTCTAGTCCAGATACAGATTTGCTGTATCCAGGACTGTTGGTAAGCTTCTGAGCCCCCAAGCCTTTCTATGTTGGTGGGAAGCCTTCTAGCTTATCAGTGGGAGTGGTAAGCACTAGGTTGCCTATCTACCACAAGAGGAGTGGTTTCTGGCCCAGAAATTCTAGTTTATTGGCCATTTGGGCAGTTTTTCCATCTCTTTCAACTTTTTGGTTTAAAAGCCTGTGTTTGTGATTGTTTCCCACCTTTCCTGTAACTAGTCTAGTTCAGATACAGATTTGCTGTGTCCAGGACTGTTTATAAGCTTCTGTGCCCCCCAAGCCTTTCTGGTTGGAGGGAAGCCTTCTAGCTTATCATTGGGAGTGGTAAGCACTAGGTAGCCTATCTACCACAAGAGGAGTGGCTTCTGACCCAGAAATTGTAGTTTATTGGCTGTTTGGGCAGTTTTTCATCTCTTTCAACTTTCCGGTTTAAAAGCTTGCATTTGCACTTGCTTCCCACCTTTCCTGCAACTAGTTTAGTCCAGATAAAGATTTGCTGTATCCAGGACTGTTTGTTAGCTTCTGAGCAGTGACAGAGTCTGCTCTTCAATTTTTCCCTTAGATCTGCCAGTTGTCTCCTCTCCTTCACTTTTACTAGCTTATTAGTTTAGCACTCTACCAGACTTATTGTAGCAATTATTGTAGCACACAAAAGTGTTACCGACACTAAACGTTCTACAAGGAAACAGCTCCAGTACTTATTATTAATGCCCAACCCTCCAGGCATGTCTAAAGGTTAGTTCCCTGTGCTTTCTCCTATTAACCTGGTGAATTTGGGCATCCTGAGGCAATTTAGCAATTGCCTCATGTACACTGACAACCCTCTCCTCTTACCTCCCAACACTCAGACTTGCAAGAGATGCACTTATATATCCAAACTGGAAGCCATGCACTCTCCAGCCAAGACCGTAATAGCTGGTCAAGAGGAGAAGGTCAACACTTACACCACACCACATGGAACACATAGCCCTCCAGAACACACACCAGCACTGTCTTCACATAAAAGCACAAACCACACACCCACCATCGCTGAGGCTCTCAATAAAAATCTACCCAAACAGCAGAGACCTCCAAGACAGAAACACACTCAGCCACAACACAACACTAATCATGAGACACATAACTCTCCTAAACAATGTGCCTTTCAACCAAAGCTCCTAAGGCAAAACAGCATGCCCAACACACTAGTCATAGGTGACTTGATAGTGAGGCACACGGATGTCCCACTCACTAGGCTGAATAAGGAGAAATTAACAGTCAGCTGCCTGTCAGGAGATAGGATCCACAACATAACACATGCACTCAGGTCCCTCAACAACTGGTACAATTATGATTCTGTCATTGTACATGTGGGTGTGAATGACCTAAGATGTACCTCCCTGGACTACATGAAAAGAGACATGGAGGAGCTCTCGGATTATGTAGCTCAGGTGGGTATGACCCTAGCCCTGAGCAGCATCCTACCATCACCCCGAATGATACCACAGTACAAGCAGAAAATGACTGCCTGGGATGACATGACTGACAGACCTTGATGTTTTGCCAGAGATGGCCTGCATCTGTCACCCCTGGGCTTCCAGAGTCTGGATAAGGCTCTTGCCACCCTTATAGTGCCTTTTTTAGGCGGTGCTCCAAAGACCAAATTACCACCATAACAGCTACAAACAAATGCAATCTGAGGGTCATGCTGCTCAACGCTAGAAGTCTAAATCTCAAAATGCACTCACTCGAAGCACTCCTTAAAATGGAGAACACCGACATTTGTGCTGTAACAGAGACCTGGTTCAAGGCAGCAAAAAGCACCCCTGCACTACCAGGCTATAACTCATTCCACACCTTTTGTCCCAGAAACTGGACCAAAGCTCCAAAGGTGGTGTTGTTTCCATATTCATAAAGGATGTGCACACCTCCAGACTGGTAGCCTAACGTAATGCATCTGAGATACTTCAGGTGCAGCTAACATTGGGTAAGACAGTGAATCAGGTTGTAGCCTGCTATAGGTCCCCAACCATGTCCCAGGACTCACAATCCACATTCCTAAGCACCCTGGAGAATATTAGGGTCCAACCTAACACTCTCATACTGGGCAACCTCAACTACCCCTCCATTAACTGGGAAAAATACTCATGTACCAATAAACTTGCCCAACTCTTTCTGGAATTTATTAATTCCAATGTAATGGACAAGCTCTTTCTTACCCCCAATAGAGGTAGCAACATCCTTGACCTGGTCATTACTAACATGGGTGACTATTGCTCTACACCAATGGTCATCTCCTCCCTGGTTAGATCTGACCACAAACTAATCGCCTTGGAAAACCACAGCCCTCCCACCCCCCCAAAGGTAACCACCATAAAAAACTTCTCCAAAGCTAACTTTGGGCTCCTAAAAACAGAGGTGGCTAACTTCACGGCACCAATTCAAATGGAGACTAGTTGCATGACCACCGAATCTTACACCAATGCACTGTGCAAGCACGTTCACAAATGCATGGATCTCACCATACCCAATAGAAGCAAGATGCTCTCCTTAAAAAAAAAGGAAGCCAATTTGGTGGTCCCCTGCTATAAACAAACTCTACAACAGAAGGAGGAAACTGATGCGGAATAAGGTGAAGTCCCATGACTGGAAAAATATCAGCCACAACAAAAGGTTGAGATCCTTCATCAAATCCTCTAAAGCTAGCTATGAAAACAGAATTGCAGCAGATACTAAAGACAACTACAAGACCTTCTATAGTTATGTAAAGAATCTCCATGGCAATACCCAGATTTGCTCTGAGCTACTGCACAATGGTACCTCCTATCCCCCCCCCAAAGGACCAATCACAATACCGGCAGATTACCAGGCACCCAGTATTACTGCTGCACAGATTAAAACAGCTCTGTCCAAGGCCAAGAATACAGCTTCTATGGGACCTGTCAACATCACCGGCTGTGTTCTACGTAAACTACAGAGTGAACTGGCACCTCACACGTGTGCCCTGTTCAATTACAGCCTCACCTCAGGCTTTGTCCCCACCAAATGGCACACTGCTACAGTCATCCCTCTCCACAAGGAAGGGATGACTACAGACCCCAGGAACTATCACTCCATTAGCCTGAAGAGTCTGATATGCAAAACTATGGAACACATCATCATGGACCTAATAATCAAGGATATAGAGAATCTCCAAGCCCTGGATCCTACACAGTTTGGTTTTGTGAAGGGTAGATCATGCCTGCTCAACTTGGTCAACTTCTTTGGGTCAGTCACCAGAGCTGTGGATGAAGGCAAGGTGGTTCATACAGCCTACCTTGATCTGGCCAAATCCTTTGATACCATTCTCCACTCAGGAATCATAGAAAAACTCACTAAGCTAGGCATCAACCCCTATATCACTAGATGGTTTGCAAACTGGCTCACAGATAGAACCCACAGAGTGAAAATAGCTGACTACAAGTCAGACTGTCGACCTGTCATGAGTGGAGTCTCACAGGGTTCAGTCCTGGGTCCTCTCCTGTTTGATATCTACTTCTCTGAAGTCCAGGCCAACACAAAGAGACTCTGGCTGACAAAGTTTTCAGACAATTGTTAGTTGGGAGCTACTATTAACTCCCCAAATGATGTTGACATCCTACAGAAAGGCCTCAATAAGACCACCGACTGGTGCCAGAACCATTGCCTTAAGCTCAATGCAAAAAAATGTGTCGTCATCCCCCTTGGGAAAAACCCATTTCCCTTAAATTACCACATCAATGGTAGTCCACTGAACACAGAAGCCATTATAAGAGATCTAGGAACACAGGATGACAGCGACCTCTCTTTTGACCACCTGACTGCCACTGTGGTCAGAAAGTCCTTCTATGTGGCACATCTCATTACTAAGGGTTTTGCATCCAGGAAGAAAGGGGTCATTGTCTCCATCTACTCTTCCTTCATTAGGCCAGTCATTGAGTACAGTGCCCCATTTGGCATGTACCTCACTAGGCACCTGCAACAACTGGAGAGGCCACAAAAGTACCTTACAAAGAGGATCCTAGGCCATAAACATTTGTCCTATATGAACAGACTCAAAAAACTCCAACTATTCTCATATCACCTACTTAGAGGTGCTCCCTGCTTGACTTACAAAGCCATGTCTGACCTAGCTCTGTTAGAAATGCTACATCTAAAGAAATCCCAATCCCTCTGCACCACAGACTCCAGAGACCTCAACCTCATTACCACAATCAGCAGAATATTATGTAATGTTGTATCTGCTTATCCTTGGAGCTTTTCTCCCCGAGCCTCCGCTGAAAATGGACATGCATCCAGTCAGACTATCCCGGTCAACAAATGTAAAATAAAATAAAAATAAAATAAAACATGCTGGAGGGACAGGTTCATAACCCAGAGACTGCCATGCTATGGGAAAGACTTCCCATACATGTCAAACAGAGCACCTCACTGGCCCTCTTCAAGAGGAATCTTGATGAGTGGATGGGAACTAGAAAATTCACCCCGAGGGTTTCTCCAGTGGCTGTACTTGACAGAGGCACAAGGAACTAAGGTTGGGTGGCACGATGCCAGGGTAATCCTATGGGCTAGGCTTGTAAAGGCTCCATGGACATTAGCCTAGTACACACCTGTGAACCTATGAACCTATTTAGTGCTGCTATACTGACCTCCTATGTTGATGGGAGGCTGAATTCAAAGGCCAGGCACTGCCTATTTACTGTTAAGTACAACATATGTCAGGTTCACATTTAAACTGGCACTTCATGCTATCCACAAATAAAACACAGGATTATTTTTAAGATTATAGTCCCTAAAGATATTGAAGCTAACAGGCAGTTGCACAGGAAATGGATTGAGTGCCTCTAAGAATCCTGAGGTGAGTATACCTGCTACATGATGTCCTCATTTTAGTACTGGTACTAGAAGGCATTCATAAAAAAAATAAATAATAATAATAATAATAATAATAATAATAACTTCTACAATTCATTGCCACTTCTTCCATTACTTACACATTTCAGAAGTAACCGAGTATCCTGATAAACAGTATGTTTCTACATCCATTTCTCTTGTAGATATAGACAACTGAGTCAGGAAGTTAAGGCATTAGCCACAAAGTGTGAAGATGTATGCAGGTTTGATTCCCCTTACCCTAAAAGTTGTATTACTAATAAAAATATTTCACATTTATTTATCTAGTGTAGCATTGCATGGAGTGTATGTGCAATAGCATTATTATTACTTGAGTGGAAAACAGAATGTATCTCCTTTGATTATCACTATTACTAAAATATGGATTTTGTGTGGCTAGCATGTATTCTTTGCTTATGTGCAGTGGGGTCAGACATCAAAATAATGCATCATTGTCTCCAAGCAACTGCTTGTGGGTCTACACAGTGTGTCTTGTTAATTTTCTGTATAACTATACATGATGATAGCTGTTGGTTTTGTTGCACTTCTCACTTTTATATGCTAATAGATTTACGTACAGCAATTAATATTTTTGTTTTCCCTAACAAGTATATTGTTTAACTCTATACATTACAACATAGTATGAAGTGCGGCTTTTAATATCGTATATGTACTTCTGTCTTTCCTACTCCTTTGTCACTATCCTCTCATATAAATAATATTTTTTTATATTTTGTATTTCTGTTTTTATTTTACTATTTTTTGCAGCAACACAACAATCTGAACTCATCCCACTGGTAAGGCCATCAACATCTCCAACAGAACCTTCCAGCACATCTGGGTCCCAACCTACCATGATTGTTCCCACACCTCCTGCACTACTTGTACTATCTGCTTCAAGTAGAAAGGGACACCTGTCCCACACAAAAGTATTTGGCTCCTACACGACCTCCAGCCTGCTCATTTCTTATTTGATAACCATTTGCTTTACCCTCTTCTTGCTTTTTCTTTTCATCTCTTTCCTGTACTCCCAATCCATCCTTTAATTTGGCAAAAAAAATTGGATAAACACATGATGCACATGCTCAAAAAGGGCTTCCAAAGCTGGTATCATTTTGTGGTTGTACTGTGTGCGATGGGTCACTAACACCAATGTCAGTGCCCATGCCCAGCTGATGACAAATGCATAGCAACAATGAAGTCCAGTCGATGTCATATCCTACATGAATTGGCCTCTGCTGCCATTGGTCGTGCAAATGAGTAGAACATTGTTGTACAACAGCTGGCAAATACGATAAGGGAAAAAATAAGGCATTTAGTTTTACAACTTATGTGGCTCTGCTTGTTAGTGAAGTATTTTGCAGAATGTCAGTGCACAGTGTAGATGGTTCAAAGCCCTGCTAGAATGTATTTTTATTTTTTTACTTTTCAGCTTTCATTCTGCAAACTTACATTCCCCTGCTATGTGCTTCCCTGCCACTTTCAATGTGATTACTTCTCTTGCTCACCCTGTGAATTAAATGTTTTGTAGAGTATCAGTTGAACAGACAGTGGTTGTAGATTTTTTTTCTTGAAATTTTCATTATTTTACAGGTAAAGTGGTGAGATTCTGCTGGTGTCATAACTGTTTTCAGTCAGTTCCCTATTATATGATCAAAGACACATTCTTTTAAATGTGTCTTGATCGAACTTGAAAGCACGAAATGGCAAAATACCAAAACGGCATATAAGAAAATTCTTTCCCTGGGAAAGAATTTGCTTGGCCGCCTTTGTTATTTTGCCATTTTCGTCTCTGTAGTGCGATCTCTGTGTTGGTATATTTAAGTAGCGGGGAGGTGCGGGGGACAGAGCCCCCCACTTTATCGCTCAGGCAAAGTGCTAAAGGCTTGTTCCCTCACCAAAACGTCTGCCAGCCCTTTAAAAGTGGTGAACTCACATCCACTCACCCACCTATGAAAATAAGTGCTTAATTCAGCAATATATTCACACACACTTTCATCTGCCTTGTGTCTATACTCACAAAACTTTTTCCTATAAGCTTCAGGTGTTAACTTAAAACATTCTAGCAAACAGTTTTTTACAATATTATAATTTAAACAATCAGTATCAGACAGTTTAGAAATTAGAGTTACAGCTTTACCATGAAGTCAGGGGGTTAGGAACCATACCCAGAGCCCTTGGTCAACATTATACTGTTTGCATACCCTCTCAAACATATGAATGAAACCATCAAAATTATCCCCCTCTTTAAATTGTGGAAGAAATGTACTCATCTTTGTTGCTTCTGGAGTTTGGCTACTCCCTTCCCCATTACCTCCATGACTCTGGTGAAGAGTCAGCATCTCCTTTCCATGTTGCCTCTGCCTCTCCTTCTCCTCAGCTTCCAGGCATTGCAGTTTTTCATTTTCTTCAGCCTTCAGACATTGCAGTTTCTCATTTTCCTCAGTCTATAAATGCCTCAGTCTCTCTGCTCCCTCTGTTTCACAACACTTGGCCTCTAGCTCAAGCCTCTTTAACTCCAGATGTATTTTTAAATCCTCTGTGGAAGGGTTGACCTGTCTATTTTCTGAGAATTGTACATTTCCAAGGCTAGTTCAATTGTCCTCCTGGTTGCTATTCTGCAACGCAGGTGTGACTAAAGCTGCAATCATGTCTGGTTTAGTCAGGTTTTCATCCACCAGACCTTTAGCCTGGAACATTTCAGTCAACTGGCTCCTTGTCAGCTTGCCATACTCCACTGCTGATATGCTTGCCTGTTCTCCCTGACTAACTAAGCTAACAAAAAAAATAAAATAATTGTGATATGAACTCTGAATGTTCACTGCATGGCTGATTGAGAGTACAAACACCTTCAGTGACCACTGTACACCGGATACAGGAATTCAATATCCACACCGCTAGCAGCCAATTAATATGTGATGTGGCTAACTCACCATGGCCAACCAACTGATATGTGATCTGGATATGCCACCACTGCTAACCAATTAAAATGTGATGCCCTTGCACTGGCCCAGTAATCAAGGAGCCTCAGTCCTCACCACTGGCAACAGTGAGGGACATACTCAATGGGAGGATAAGAAGTACACACACAGTAAAGTACAATTGCCTTAAGAGCACACAGAGATCAAAGTCAGTCTGGGACTGGTTTCTCCCTCTTTCTTCAGAGCCCCAATAAGACTCTCCACTGGCACAGCTATAAGATTAAGATTTCAGCTGAGGGGTCAAGCCAAGTCCTCCAGCAACCTCTCTGTCCAACCAGTTCTTCGTGTCCTTTCCCAACTAGCTGACACACACCCACACTTTGAGATTTTATTTATATACAAATACACATGTACCTGAGGAAGGCTGGCACAGGTTTACTAGCTATGCCCCCCCCCCCCAGACTGAATGTGATCTCTGTGTGCTCTTAAAGGAAATTTTACTTTACTGTGTGTGTACTTGTCATCCTCCCATTGTGTACATCCCTCACTGTTGCCAGTGGTGAGGACGGAGGCTCCTTGATTACTGGGCAAGTGCTGGGGCATCATACTCATCAAAAAAAAAAAAAAAACAACTGACCACTTCTGCTCACACAATTGCGACTGCCTCACAAACTCAGAAAATGCCTTCCTGTCTTCCACGTCTTCAGGATCAAGCAACCTATTAAACCTTTCCAAGATCCCATATCTCCTGCATCAAGTACCATTGGCTGTTGCTTCATGTCTGGAACTAGGGAACAAACCTGTGAACCTGAAAATGAGAAAGACTATCAACCACATTATTACCATGCCCAGGTACATGATTAGCTGAAAAACTAAAATTAATTAACAAACCCTGTAACATTAACTTTTGTAATACCAACAGAACTTTTTTTTTTTTTTTTGCCAAATTTGCACCACTACCTTGTTATCGGAAAAATAAAAAACACTTGTCTATTCTGAAACCTTTCCCTCCAAACCACAGATGTTGCCCATATTGGCACAAGTTCTAAAAATGTCACATCTCTCCTCCATATCTCAGGCCACTCATCAGGTCAATGCACCAAGAACCACTCACCATAAAAAAAAAAAATTAACCCATGCCTTGTGCTCCTGATGCATCAGTATACACATTTGAATCAACATCCTGCACCCAGTCCTCCTGCCATAATGAAACCACTTTGAAACTTGACAAAAGAGCTGATCAAAGTATCAAATCCACCTCACCATCTAAAATACACTAAACCAATAATGCTTGCCTCTGGATCCTCTCAGCACTTTTGTGACTGACCTACAAAAAATCCTGCCTGGATTTGTTGCCCTGCATGCAAAATTCATCAACCCATGCAATTGCATCACATCCCTTACTTGAACTTTCCTTCTCAACTTAATTGCTTCAGTCTTTCCTTTTAACTTATCCAACTTGTCAGCTAGTAAGCAAAATAACTGGTTCTTCATAACCAGTGTCAACCTCAAAAAATTCAGCATCTGACCTGGCCCTTCACTCTTATCCTGCACTAATGGTACACCCAATTATTTGCACATTTCCTGAAAAGGCCAACTTACCTGCCTCAGCATCCTGCCTAACCTCACTGATTAGTAGGAAATCATCCAAATAATGAATTGCGTACTGACCAAAAGCCCTCAACTGCCAATTCCACTGCAGTACTTAAGTGAATTTCCTGAACGTGGCACATGCAATGGCATACCCCATCAGCACTGCTTTATCAAAATAATATTGCCCATCCACACGCATACCAAGCCATGACCAATCCATCTCCCTAATCTGCAACACCAAAAAAGCTGATTAAATATCTAATTTAAACAGCCATAGGCCCTGAAATTCCTTAACTAGTGACACAGCATCTTGTGAAGAAGCACACTGTACATGATCATCCACTTTGCTGATAAATTATTCACTGAATCACCTCCAGGATAAGATAAATAATGAATCCACATACATTTTCCAAGCTTTTTCCTAGAAACTACACCCAATGCCAAAATATAATAGCCTTCAAATGGCAGTACTTCAAAAAGGCCTAACACTCTGCCAGCCTCCACCTCTTAAACAATAACTTACACACAAGTTCTTCATTTCCCTTGACTGACTTCAAGTTGTGTCAAGACACACCCCACACTCTGCCCTGATTAAATGGAATATCTGTCCCTGAAGCCCTCAGTAAATTTGTTGTTTACATCTACATCAGGAAAACAAAAACAACTGTGTTGTAAGCATGGAGACATTGATTACTGAAAGAAAATGTTTGCCTCCTTGGGTGTCCTTGAAAAGGCACAACTCCTCTTTGCCCCCCAAAATTATGCTTACCAATGAAGTTAGACTGACCTACACAAATCTGCCTGATCACTTCCTGTCTTGGCAAAGTCTCTTGCCCAATCCCACCAGCTCTATGTCAGCTGTTCATTGCTGGGTGATTGTCCCCACAAACTGAACACACATGGTTAAACTTACAAACTGGCCAGGAACATCTGCCAGTGTTAAAACCCCAACAATTCCCTGGCTTATTGCAAACTCTCTCATTTACTCTGCTTCCCAGCACTATCTCCAACATTGCTGGTAACTAAATGCCATCATGCCTGACTTCCCAAAACAGGGCTTTGTCAACCACATTTCCTATACAAAATCACTGATCGTAACACAGCCAAGTGTTACCAGCTCGCAATTGTAGCATCTCTCGCATCACAAGAAAATATGTTAACAAAGGCAATGCCTGAGATGCATCCTTTTTCAGCATTACCATCATGTAGTACATGAAACCCAGGACCATCATATCCCAGGTCTTTGCTGCAAACTTGCCTGACCTTCTTCTCCCTTACATAGCCAGTGCAGCTACCAAACCTTTAGTTCTTGGACCGTCTGTATCAACTAATCTCTAGACTCTCTCACATCAACAAACTCCCCTTTCCATATCTTCTCTTTCACCACTAAAGTGGTGTGAGATGTAACATACACCTTAGACCCACTTTCAAGAAAAGAGTAGGAACCAACTACCCTGTTTGGGCACCTATATCCAGAACACCACCTTCAGGTATCTGCCTTAAGTCCTGATCAACTGGCCCTGTAATTATTTCTAAAATGCCAATTCTGTCACCACTACTCATGTCTCCAACACCCAACTTGCTCATCCAACATCAACAAGTCCTGCAGCCTAGCTCTCTCCACTCCAGTATACACCACAGTAGCTCAGCTAACCTATCATCCTCCAAACTGCCTTCATGCACCCCCCCCACTGCATGAATTGTATCACTAATACCTGAACATGCATGAACACCACCCACCAGAACTCCACTGGCCCTCTTCTTCGCTGCTCTCATCACTTTCCTCACTCACTTTTCCTGTCAAACTGCCTGGCATTTTTTCATACTTCTTGTCTGACTCTGCAGCCAGCTCATTGGACATCTCCACTCTCGACTGCATTGACATCACAACATCTCTGAACAGTTCCTCTGCCTGGGACAGCAACTGTGCTCAATGTTCCTTCAAAGGTTGCATACCAGTCATCTTCAAAATAAGGCAAGTAGTTAGTACCTTAATGCATCACTACCCTGCACACTGTACGCTTCCTCCAAACAGAGGGAACACTAATCTCCCCATAAACCCCATGCTAATTTGTGCTCATAACAAACTCCTAACAGTCTGGTATATTCAACTCTTACATTATCCAGATTAAGATAAACTACCCAAAACTGCCTTACTCACACAACACCTACCATTAGCACCAACATTATGTAACTAACACTAACAACTCCCTATAAATCCAAACAACAGCAACCTAAAACAGTACACTATACCCAAGCCAATTCATCCAGGCCTCAAAATTATGACCTGTAGGCAATCTAAAATGCTCCTACTTAACCTGCTACTGACCCTAAGAACCACTTCACACTCCCCTCTTAACTCACCTAACTGAGGTAAAAAAAAATAACCTGCAACAAAGAACAACATTTGAACATTGTGCAGGAAAGATGAAAATCACCACTGTACCTCTCTACCTCTTTGCGTGAGAAACTTGTAAAAGCCTGAAATACATAAAAAGGGATAACATTGCTCATATAAACTTAGAAGAGTACTAGAATAATATGGCTTGCACTAGCATGCATTTATGTAAGAAGAAAGCTTTAACACAACATACAATATAATCAAGCCATCAAGCCATCACTTCTTCAGAAGAACTACCCAACAAGGCTGACCAAAACATAACCAAATATAAGGCAACATTTGACCATTCTGTGACAATCTAAGCTACTGAGCAGTTGTGTTTCACACAACTGATTAGCTCTCCAGTTTATCGTGACATGCAGCTTCCACATGCAACACTACCATACCAGACTTACTACAACATACCCAAAGAGCCTAACAGTGATTCCTTTTGGCTTTTTTTTTAATTATTATTATATAATAATCAAATCACATACCCTTCAACTGCTATAGGGACTGGCACCCCCTCTGTAAAAATCTGCAGAGCTGAGTGATAAGGTTGGGAACCACCATGTTACCTTACAGCTGAGATCCTCAAGGGTTGTTAATATAGCTATCTGTTCCCATTTCCTTTTCTTTTTTTTTCTAAATAACACATTAGCTTCACTCTATACCAGGATGCCATGGCAGCTACAGCTATCATAATGAACCCTGCTGATGTCCCTATGTCTTTATGCCATGACCGTGAATGTCCTGCCTCTTGAGCAACCCTCTACTAACAGCGATTCCTTCATGGATTATCTTGTTCAGGCCTGGGCAAACACTGGAGCTAACTGAGGCAGACTTGTCCCCTGTACCCATAGCTGGCCTTAGGCATAGGCCAACTAGTTTGGCTGCCTAGGGTGCTACTCTAGCAGGTT
The DNA here is from genome assembly GCF_019279795.1 of Protopterus annectens. NCBI lineage: Eukaryota > Metazoa > Chordata > Ceratodontiformes > Protopteridae > Protopterus > Protopterus annectens. Next base: position 1,684,477,751 of record NC_056733.1, read on the forward strand.
CATTTTTCCAGTAAACTGGATGGAGTAAATAGAGCAGAATGGGGGCACCAGGTGGTGTGTAGGGGCAATGTGGAGCACTTTTGCCTAGACCACCACTTGACCTAAGGCCGACCTTGCCTGTATATCTCTGCAAACCTCTACTGGCACTGAAAAGAGATACAAAATGCTCTAACTTCATCTTCTGTTTATTTAAACTAGCAGCTCCTCTCATCAAAACACCATGCTTAGCACATGACAGTATAAAGCTCATTGCCCAAAGCCCTAACCTACTGCCCTAAACACTACCCATGACACCTACACAACTAACTGCAATTAAAATAGCTAACAACCTTACTTCCACCACCCAAAAAAATCACCTACCTTACCTTAATTAGTCTACTACTGGGTCTCAAAGAAAATTACAAGTCACTAGGACATGTCTCTCTGCTGCTGATGCTTCAAACTATGCTAAAAGAGGGTTTGCTAAGTCTGTCTTACACATATAAAGCCTACCCCCTAACAATTATCTCATTTTCTGTCCTAACTAACCCATCATATCCTCAAAAACTAACCCTTTCAATCCCTGCCTGAACCTAACAACTATAATGCATTCCCTTAGACACCTATCCTCACCCCCGACTCACCAATCAGGTGTCTTAGGACAAATGACTCTGCTTAGCAAACAATATTTGCTTGTGGGTGAGAATAACTGGCTCAACATTTATTTGTCTCCCTTTCCATATACTACTGTTCTGGGTTACAATCAAGTCAAAATGAAAATGGCTAACATGCACCAAGTTGGATTTTGGATAAAAATATTAATTTATTAGCACATAAGTAATACATTATTAAACTAATTTTTAGTAGGCATCAGGTAATGAAACTTATTTTGCCATACAGCATGAAAGTAAGAAAGAAAACAACAAACCACTAATATTAGTTCCCAGCAATATGATAAGGCATGCAGCATACCAAGTGGTGAAACAAAAGAGTCCAGGCTTAACATTTTTTTGTCCTTGATGGGCACTGTGAAACAATTCTGCATTATCTGTCCAGTCTTTCTTTGGGGGGGACCCACAAAATGTGTGATAGTTCCTGGCACTTGGATGCTTGTCCTGTTGTAGGTTAAAGTCAGGTTCAGTTGAAGGAGTCCTGGTTAAGTTCCCTGTCTGGCACACTCCACTTTCCCTCACTGAGGATGGATCTACCTTTTTGGATTTGCCAGTCCCAGAGTTGACAAGATACAATATCATAGTCTCTGTTTCCTTTCCCAGAGGGCATTTTCATTGTCTGTCTTTAAATAACAGGCAAGTATGACTGGATAATAAAGATGAACATCTGAAAGTCTGAATTTTGAAGTCTGTGGTTGATTACTCCAAAGTCCTGAACCAAAATTATTCAGAGTGATTGACCCAAAATGACTGACTGAGTTCAGTTCCACTGTAGTTATATATCTTTCGAGGACAGAGATAGCTTGGAGTTTTCTTTGTTCTGTATCTGCAGTTGACGAAGTCCAGCCTTTGCATTAGCTGCTTATCTTATTAACTCTTTGATTAACAACACATCTTAAAAGAGGAGAGAACTGCAGAGATTACTTTCTTTACATCCTGTTAATTACCCCTTTCTCACCTCTTCAAACGTTAATGTTTGAGAAGCGGAACGGTGTATAGTATCATGTATCAGCTCAGTGGTTTTACAGGTGTGTTTATGGCACATTTTGGACTGTGCAGAAGACAGTATACTCAATGTGGATATTAGTCAGATTTTTACCAGTTGGGTTTCAGGCTCATGTTACATGTTTATTTATAAACATCCCAGATGCCTCTTTGCTAAGAAAACAAACTTTAAGTGTATGCCTTTTCTTGAAGCCAGGATACATATTTTAAATGTTGTATAAGTTTTAGTATTTTTATTACATGATATGCCAGGAAACAGCAAGATTACTGCACAGCCATACACGACAGCAGAATTAATGAATGCAAACTGTACACACTAACAAAGGCCCTATACATGCAATGATCAATAACATTAACAAAAATAACAGACACAGTAGTAACACTAATGCTAATGATAACCATGGCTAACAATATCAATAATATGTGTATTTATTTTCATTTACATTTAAAAGGAATATTTCTACAAGGTGTTACCTAACATCGGTCAGATTTGACCTGTAACATGTTAACTGTAGGTGTTGAGCATAGTGTGGCTATACCTGTGAGAAGTAGGTCCATTATTTTTGAACTTGAACCTCTATTTAGTGCATGAACCCATTTGTCAAGGGAGTTGATATTAATAAAGTCCAGGAATGTTTGTGTGTATTTATTTAGAAGGGTGTAGGTTTCTCAGTTAATGGAAGGAGAGCTGAAGTCTCCCAGGAGAATATAAAGTTAGGTTCAAAAGGATGGGATGTCACTTTGTTCAGATGTGCTTCTTGAGCTTCAGCTTACATGTGGAGGGGGGACTGTAATTGTTTAAGGAATGATACATAGCTTTATTTACCACGAAAAGAAAACTGCTCAAGGGTGTTGTCCTGAATTATGTATCTGCAGGTAAGATAGCTTCTTAAGTATACAGACATGTTTCCTCCAGTAACACTATAATTTCTTGTACTAGGTCTGAAATAGGGGTAGGCAAAAAAACCTGGAACTGTAGTGATGTTATAGTTGTTCTGAATCCATGTTTCAGTAACTTCTCAGATATCTATATTTTCAAGCACTAGGAGTGCCTGTGAGGAGTGCAACATCTTGTTTAGGTTTCATGCATTGAGCAGTGTTAGCTTTGTATAGTTCTGATTTTGAATGGCTATGTAGGTAATTTTAAAAGACTGACCTTGACTAAGAACAGCACCATGGGGGTGGGGTTTAAAAAGTCATCATTAACTTAGGGAGGCTATGAGGAGAGAAGTGCAGGCTATCCCCAGCAAAGCAACTAGGGTTGTTAATCATTTCTTCCCAGGCTGATATAATGACACCAATAGCTCAGGAAATAACTGAAGTCACTTATCATTTGCTTGTATTGTGGCAGCATTCTTACTGATTTCACTAGTTTCACACCAGTTTCAGGTGCATATTAGGAGAGCTCCACTATATCGCTCTTCATGTGATCCAAGAAGGTATATCTCAAATCATTCACTGGAACCTACAGAAAAAAACATGTCATATGTGTACCTAGTGTATAGGGAATTACAGGCTCTAGTGACACTGTGGATACTCGATCCTAAAAGACAGCTAACCATCACTCTGTCTTTGCTCAGCCTGGGGAGTGGTTCATTTGTGTATATGACTGTGGAGTCACTTATGACAAAGACATTACCAGATGCACTATTTCAAGATTGATGATGTAAGGGCTTCAGCCAGCCATTTGATTGACTCCTTGTAGGTGTGTTTTCATTAGTGCCTGTGTATGTTTGCATATTAGTAGAATGATTAGGGTCTAGTATACCAAAAAACTTTGTCTAAGAGACCTTTGTGATTTAGGCAGGTACTTTGAATTACCTTAGCATAGTAAGGCTTATTAGTTTAGGATACTGTGGGCATCAAATCTGCAGTATTTGAAGATTTGTAGAATCCAACAGTTGTCAGTGAGCATAAAGCAATTCTTGTATTGTCTCAGTTTTCCTATCACTATCAGGATAGAAAAAAAAATGGTGAGATAAACTATGACATCATGATATTTAGTGCCTGGTGAAATAGTGAGTACTAGTAATTGCTAATGAAGTTAATTTGTAGGATAGGCGTATACACCAGAACACTAGGATGGACAATAAGCCAAAGCACCAAAATTACAATTTTATTATATATGTGTATATATATATATATATATATATATATATATATATATATAGATAGATATAGATATAGATATAGATACAGAGATACAGCATCAATAAACGGACTGCACAAATGTCAGTAACAAGTGCAGCAAGAACTGTCAGAATAATAATATCTGTAGATGCTTATCCCTAATGCCCCTTTAATCCTGGACATATATGTTCTTAGCAACATTTTTCAAGTAAAATGAATAAATAAATCCTTCACATTCTTTGAAGATTTTCACTGTGATACATATAAATGCAAATTTACATCACTGCTCTGTGGATTCCTCATTAAATTGATAGCCATCCACAACCAGTAATTATTCAGTAAAATTAAATGAGAACAAACATTAAGAAAACATAGGCAAGTGAAATCACGGAGTTGATGCAACAAGGACCTGTTATTCAAATTGTAGATGTCATTAGCATGTTGGGTATATTTTTCATCTAAGGCTGCAGTGTGGATGAAAAACAGTCTTCTCACTCTCGGGAAGTATACCCAAGGGAAAAATATATTAATATTTATTATTTATTTATTTTCTTTATTGACTTTGTTGACCAGGACAGTCCACTGGGTCAGAAGCCAATTTTCAGTGGAGGCCCAGGGAGAAAAGCTCCACACAATTTTTATGAAGTACCAATTAAAACAAAAATAACATCAAAGTAGCATATTACAGTATATTAAAATGTAGAAAAATATTACAGTAAAATTCAAAGCAATATATTCCACAGAGATTAGCTGCCAATCAGTATTGAATATGCTTTATGACATTACACATACATTGGCTGATATTACACATGCCTTCCTTAAGGAACAGGTTTAAGATGGCTTGTTGTTTGTATTGCAGTGGCAAGAGAGGTTATGGAGGTAATGGCTTTTTAAAGCTAATTTAAAGATTTTTAAACAGTCAGTTTGAGTTATGTGTGTGTGTGTGTGGGGGGGGTAAGGTATTCCATAGTTTAGCAATACTATGGGAGTATAAAATTCATAAGCCATGGTGGTGCAGTGGTAGCATTGTTGCCTCACGCCAAGAGGTTCTCCTGTTTGATTCTCAACTGGAGTGCCTTCTGTGTGGAGTCTGCATGTCCTCCCCGCAGTTGAATGGCATTTGAAAGACATGCGTGAATGGGCATGCCTTTGTTGAAGGTTGGGCATCGAGCTGGCACCTTAGCACCATCAAAATCTACTGCCAATCATTAGCGGACCAGACTTCTGCTGTGGCGACCCCTAACCAGGAAAAGCTGAAACAACAACATGGGAGTATAGACTTTGTCCAGCTCTTCTATTAGGTTTGGTAACATTTAAAAGATGTTTGCTGGAGGAGCTAAGAGTTCAGGTCGGAATATAGATATATAGGATAGAGTGCTGGGCAGCTATGGTGGGCCAAAGGCAATTGTGTATAACTGAGGTAGTGGGAAAAGTCTAGCCAGTTCACTTCTGAGATTGCTCGGCAATGGTGTTTACTGGTATTATTGTTTTTATTATTGGTAATACCATACCAGTTTCTCACTACACTTGATTCAAAGCCAAATATCACATCTGGTGTGTACAAATACCCTGGAGGATAATAGCACTAGGGATGCTTAAAATCTCTGACTCAGTAAAAACTCTTTCAAGCACTTTTGTTGCAATACATTAATGACCTGAGTCAAGCTCATTATTTTGTCTGTTTTCACATTAATGAAATGCTACATTTGATACAACACAATAAATATAACCTATTTAGATGTAATTTTTAACTGCATTAAATAAGATACATAATTATAGGCTCCTTCAATTTATTTTACCTGCAGCTATTTACCCTCCTTGAAAAAAGTTTGATTCTCCATACTCTTACTCTATAATCTGCTGCACTGTATTCTATTCTGCTCAAAGATTAAATTCTAAGATTTTAATTTATCCTAATCCTTGTCCCTTATTTTGTCACTCGAATGACCATTGCAACGACAAGAAAACTGAATGAAAGTTTCGTGAGAAGCCTTACTCATCTTTTCTCACCATCCTTGCTACCATTTTGTCTTCATTTACATCAGGTAGTCTTTCTTCATTCCTCATATTTGCACAGCCTTTTATTGTCTGTGGAATGAGATGTCTCAGGTTTTCTCACATAAACATCCCACCTGTTACCCTAGTCTCATAGCTTGAATTTACATAACTTTTCAATAAAAATTCAAGAGATTCTTTAAAAAAAAAAATGGTCTAATCATTTTTCTCTCCACACAAAAAATAACATGTTCAGCTACGTCACTCATGAATCAGCTCCTAAGCACCAAAGTGGTCTTTAACTGCATATTTTATTTTGTGATATAATAACAATGGAAACAGCCATCTTAAGTTCTTATTCTTGTATAGCAGTACTTTTTTCATTCTAATATTCCTCTCATTTGAAAGAAGAAATGTTCTGAGTATACACATAAGGGAAGAGCAGTCTGCAATGTCTTCCTCGTCTGTTTATTCTCAAAGCTCTAATGGAGAAACTAGTGGGAGTCTGTCTCTGCTCAACTGTACATTTCTTCTGAAGAGTTCTAAGAGCTTAATCCAGCATTATTTGTAATTGTCTGCAGTGTTCATGTTTTTCACATACAATGATACCCCAGCCCATCCCTTTTCTTTCTTCTGTCAACTCCTATACTATGCTATCTAGCTTCTTTGCTGAGCTAATGCCAACTGTCATGCCTGAAATTTTAGACATAAGTGGTCCTGTGTAGTGGCATTCTTAAAAGACTACAGCTACATCTTTATGTCTCCTATATGTGTCATTTTTTGTTTGAATTATGTAGTTGCTTGAGATTAAAACTGAATTTCCCATTTAAACTGTGATAAGGATTATATCATAAAGCTACCACCTTCTACAGAGCTACTTACCCCACACATACACCCATCCCCAGAAAAAGATGATTTTCCTAGCAAAATTAAATGGAGGCTCTGATTTAAGGCAAATTGGTTAAAGTGGTAAGAAAAATAAGGGACAAGGTCCTTGCTCTCATTCCACTCAGCAGTGGAATACATACAGGTAGATAATTTCCCGACAGAGATCTTGGAATATGTGGGAACTCCAGCCTACAATCATGTACCATGCAAATATAGCCATGGTGTGGAGGATATGGAGCCCGGCTGGATACTGCAAGGCTGACCATCTTGTTAAAATTTTGGAATACCTATAAGTAAGTGAACTTGAAAATCTAGGTATGAATAACTTAGAGCCATGAACCATGAGTCTATAAGTGCATTTGAGTCTGAATGAATGTATCATGTAAACTAAAAGCATACATCTGAAGTGTGCCTCATTAAGAGGAACTTACCTCGTTTGGGATCTTAAAAAGTTCATGTTCCTTGAAGTTCCACATTGAAAGGGTCTGTCACACATTCAGTATTAGTAAAATTTTAACTGATATTAATTGTAAGTAGAAATGAATCATAATAATTCATTAAAAGATCTTTTTATAAGTAAAAGGAGCATATTTAAACCATCCTATGACCTTCCTCGTTGAACTTGTTAGTAAGCTGTTAGTATGTGTTCCACATTTTGCTCATTTGTTCCACATAATGAGGGCTAGTGTTCCTCATTTTGGAGATGGAAGGTTGAGAGCTATGATTGAAGGAATATGGCAAACATTAAAATAGTAACTGTGAAGTTATTCAGTAAAGTGTTTTAACCTATAAAGTATGTGGATACTGATTTAAGTGTATAACTACACTTGTAAAAGGTAACAGTTGCAACGATAATAGCAGTTATCAATAAGAAATAAGCATTTTTTAAATTGTCACCAGTGCAAGGACAAGACATAACAGAAACCTTTTTTTCTATTTCTTTTCTGAAAAAAGGACATGTTCTCGGTTTGAATCAATAATTCATTCTTATGTAGCAGTACTGCAACTTACAGTGCAACGCCAAGTATTCACAGAACATAGGAAACTTATGAGAAAATTATCAAAATAAAGTTTCTTTCAATCACTTACATTAAATGTGCATTTATCAAGTGGCAGTACTTGAACTACAAAAATGGTGCATAAGCTCCTACTTAAGTGCAGAAGTACAAAGTTTCTAGTTTTTAGTGATATTTAAGCGTGTGATTGTAGAACCATTTGGATTCCCAAAAGAAATACAGTACTCATCTCTAGGCAACACACATTTTCACTTGAAAATCTGAATATCCCCACTTGGCTAATCAGATAAATGTATTTAAAAATATTAATTTCGGATTTGAATAATGAAGCTCTGTGCTAACTTACATTTCACAGAATGCCAGGAAGCTGACAAGTGCATAAATGCTTCACATACTTCTTGCATGTGAACTCAGGTCTTTTAAAACTGAAGCTGACACCACTGTCCAAAATATCTGAAATAAAGAGGCATTTTCCATTAGGGAAAATAATTCCAGGGATTCTATTAATTGTTGCCTATAACCAGTGTAATGTGAAAGAACTTCAAAGGAAGGCCCCAGGGGGCTAAGACTCATCTGCAAAAAAAAAAGTTCTGACTCAGTTAATGCTTAAAATCAAGAAAGTATGCTATAGCATGGAAATCTGCTCTTTGAAACTGAATTTTTTAGATAATACACCACATAATGAGGAAAAAAACTTGACAAATCCTTAAAGCATATGTGGCTTTATGCAAATGTTATATGGTTTTTCTTGCTACCATGAGCTTAGACAAAAGGAAGCCATTATAATCACACGTAATTGGGCTGAAAGTGGCAGCTGAGACTCAATGACACCTGGTCCACAGACACAGCAGGATAAACCCTGAATAAAATTCAAGCAACCTGAGTTTGACTACTGGGTCAGCTTCCTGCTGGGAGTGGGAGGTGGTGTCGGTGGAAGAATAACAAGGCTCTGTCTATTTATCTCAGTTTGGAGGGGGGATGGGCTGTCATTCTGCATGTGTGGACCATTCTTTGTGGCAGAACATAAGACAGAGGTAGGCAGGTATCAAGGTCTGTGCAGGCATCATCACTTGTATGGGTCAGTGAACATTCTTAACCATGCCTAATTGCATGTGGTTTCTTCTAATTTTGCTCCATGATTTATCATAAAGACACCTTCAGAAACAATTACCTGGATATCAACAGTCAACAGTCAATATCCCACCTTTATGAAAACGAATATTGTAAAAGGCCAATATGTATGCACTGGTAGACTTGTCAGTGAAGACAGCATGTGTTATAGAGAATGTGAAATTCTCAAAGGGCTTTTTTTAGAAAGAAACTAACCTGCAGATTTCATCTGCTCTTGCTTTGGACAAGTTTCCAGTTGCAGGCAGCCTCGCCATCATCCCATTTTAAAATATGGGTTAACTATCATCCACAAAAATCGGGGTAATGACAGTTCTCATTTTCCACTACCAATCTCTTTGAATTCCAACAGCATTAGACAGTGTATCTCCACAAAACTAGAGCATTATTAATGTTAACCAAGAACCCTGCAGAGCTTTGCATCCCACCCCAAAATTTAAAAAAAACCTATATTGTTTAAATCTTTCTTTGAACTAGAGAACAGAATAGTATAATTTCTTGATTCCTAATAATGCAGACAAGTTCTCATGTGGTCATTGTATTTGCTGTAAATACATTTTAGTGAGAGATCAGTTCTTTCTTTCAGCACTGAATTTTACCCTAAAGTTTAAACAAATATTCAATTGTGTTTCCAATCGTTTTGTTTACATTGCAATTTGCTTATACTGTGGATCATTTTATATTGGTAAGACTATTCGTAAGCTTAGTGACAGAATAAAGGAACATTGCAGAGCTATTAGAATCTCTGACTTTAAAGATGCTTTAGCCAAGCATAGCTCTGTTTATTCCCAGTTTGATGCTTTAATTTTTCTGTTCTTAAGAAAGTTGTGCCTTTTGGTGACAGTAATAACTTGCCTGAGGTTACAAAACAATACTGGCAAGTCAAACTGCATGCTGACATGCCCCCTAGGCTGAATGGCAATTTAAACATAAAATGTTTACTCAAATTGATTAGATAGCTCATGACATCCACATTTTGGGCAGATCTTTCTCACTTGTATTTTAGGCTGTTTACTTTTGAATGTTCACTCACTAATATTTGAATACTGAAAGATTTCTGATTTAGATCAATAAATAAAGAACAAAAGCACTAATTGGAAATTTGTTTTTCTAGTTCTTTTACCTTCCTTTATTAGAGGTGTTTTATTTTATATAGTATTCAGAAGTACCTCCTGGATAGTTTTATCATACTGTGTAGTGTAGTCTATCTTTACCATGGAGGAGAAGAATTTAACTGATTTTAGTGATGGCAGCCAAGATTTAATTGGTTTATAATATCCCTACTGATCTCACTACTTTAATTCAGTACTTGAATGAGTCAGTAGTTAAAACTCAAGCTTTACTTAATGGTTTTGTGAACTCTTGTTCATCTATATTGTGAGATTCTGAAACTAGACATTCTTTGCAATGGTCCTCGGCAACTACTGCATGTGATGTTGCTTACAGTTTTCTTGACCAGGTTTTGGTGCCTATAGACAAAAATTAATTTGTGGACTGCCTATCTGAATATAGAAACAGTAATTTGTTTAATGTGACAAACTATGAAGGTTCATCACCAGGAAACTGCACATATATGATCCATAAGTTGGACAAACAGATGACTTCATACAAAAACATTGAATATGAAAAGTTTTATTTGTCCAAATGCATTACTTGTGAAATTGTCCCCCAAGGATGATGTTGTTATAAAATTCCTAATGGAATTAATTCCAACAGTGATGTGTTTAAGACTATTTGCCAAATCTATAATGTTGTGTGTTTAAAAGTTCTTAAGGTGTTAACTGACAATGATCATTCCAGGTTACAGTCATTTGGTGATCAAATTCAACTTTTAAACAATAGCATAATTTCTCACCCTCACTTCAAACAAAGAAAAAAATGACTTGATAGCATGTGGTGCCAGAATTTTACACCATGTTGTCACCATTGTACTACGTAAAAAGAAAAAAATTCTGAGAGATTGGCATCAATATCAAAATAATAGTGTCTACTCGCCACCTAAGTTTAATATCACTTATAATAAACATGTGTCATCTGGGCATCGAAATTATGATCACAATGTAGCGGTTCCTGATTCTAAAGTAACATCAGCCCAAATTAGATCTCCTTGTTCTACAGATGCCATCAATCACATTTCTACCACTTCCAAAGAAAAGGATTCTTCTGGTCTAACCAAGGTTAGTTACAATTCTACTGTTTGAAATAATATGTTGTCCCCTCCTGCTCATGCTATTTCACTCCCCCCCACCTCCACAAGGACATAGTTTTTCTACTGACTTGAGTGTAACAAATGCTATCGACAGCAACACTTTTTTATCCAGCAGTGAACACGCACTTCAGGCAAAGGGATGGGGAGAGTGAAATGAAGAGGAAGAGAGAGGAGGAGCAGCAGTCATGCAAGAGGAAGAAGGAGAGTTTAGATTCTGTACAGACAATTATTCCTAACTCCAGTGCAGTATTTAATTTGTCTAGCAAACCATTAGATGCAAATGTTATTTCAGTCCTAGAAAATGATTCAGTTTTAGTCCAGCACAACATGCTAATGTTACAAATGTAGTACTTGATTTAAAATTGTACATTAGAAAGCTTAATTTGAAACAAGGTTTTTTTTCAATCATGTTAATTTTATAGTTGACAGTATGCAACAACATTCTGACAGCAACTTGGTTAACGTTTCACGCACAGGTAGTAGCATCACTAATATGTCTCTCAGTAGCTCTTCATTCTAGTGTTTGACTCCCAGTGATAGTTTATCTGTGACTCTAATGAAGATATTAGTGACAACATTCTTAGAAGGAAAAGTATTTTTAACCCAATGCTTCATTCCTCACAATGTTTTCTCTAAAGTATGTGAAGCTGAAATCAGAAAGGTTTTAACCAGTAAACCAAATGTTACATTGTTTAATCTTAAACCATTGGAAAGAAAGCTCTTCAACAGATTTGTAGAGATCCTTTGGTCAGAGTCATGAAAGCTGATAAAAGTGCTGGTATCCCAGCTATGGACAGCATTCTTTATACCCATAAGATGAAAGTTACTTTGAACAATAACAAAAACTACATTATCATCCAGGCAAACAAAGTCTTGCTTAGGTTTCATTAAATTGATCTTATTCTTTTGGAACTTTTTAATGAAAATCTTCTTTCTAGTCATGATTTGGAGTTCATGCAAGTAACTAATCCATGTCTGAAGAGAATGTTTGGGAGTCCCAAGATAAATAAACTTACCCACCTGTCTGGCACATTGTTTAATGCAAGAAAACCAGGACTGAATTTATTGCTGAATTTCTTAATTTTCGTTTAAACCCCATTGTTGTCTTTCCTGCTTTAAAGGACTCTTGGGAATTTTTAAATCAAGTCTTTAATTTTGTCAGTGAAAACCACAATCTTCCGAATCCTATTCTTTACGTTTTTTTGTTAATTGTTATCCTTGACATTGTAGCCTTGAATCCTAGTATTCCACACAGTGAAGGTATTGGCTTGGTGGAAAGATACCTCACTGTTGATGTTTAGATGTAACCAGAGAGATTTAGAATCATGTGTAGACTACTACAGATTGTTTTAGACAACATTTTTTTTTATTTTCAATGAGAAAATCTGTCATCAGAAAAAATGTGTTGCCATGGGAGCTAAAATAGCTGTAGGATATGCCTGCTTAGCACTTGGGAAGTGGACACTCTTATTAACTTGGAAGGTTTCAAACAAGTCAGGCTTTATAAGCAATTTATTGACGATATATTTTTTCTACGGTTAGGTTCCCACTCAGATACTGATGCTTTCATTAATACTATCAGGGATAGCATCTCTTTCCTTGATTTTGCAATTTCAGGCATTGTTTAAGAAGTACATTTTAGGCATTTCTTTGTCTCTTGATGTCTTACATGACTGTTTTTGCTCCAAAATGTATATAAAGACACATTCAGAAACAATTACTTTGATTTTGACAGATAAACATTTAAGAAAAACAATATTATAAAAGGTCAATATGTACACATCAGCAGACTTGTCAGTGAAAACAGCATTTTTTTTAGAGAATGTAAAATTCTCAAAGGGCTTTTTTAGAAAGAATCTATTCTGCAGATTTCATCTACTCTTGCTCTGAATAAGTTTCCAGTTGCAGGCATTTTCACCACCAACCTATTTTAAAGTATTTGTCAGTGAAAACAGCATTTTTTTTAGAGAATGTAAAATTCTCAAAGGGCTTTTTTAGAAAGAATCTATTCTGCAGATTTCATCTACTCTTGCTCTGAATAAGTTTCCAGTTGCAGGCATTTTCACCACCAACCTATTTTAAAGTATGGATTTACTAACATCCACAAAAATCAGGACAATGACATCTCTCATTTTCCACTACCAATCTCTTTGGATTCTAACAACATTATTTATTTATTTATTTATTATTATTTATTTTATTTATTTATGTTATATGTGTTGACCGGGATAGTCTGACTGAGCTGAATAACCTTTTTCAGTGGAGGCCTGGGGAGAAAAGCTCCACAAACATTACAATAAAGGTTATGCATAAGCAATTACATATTTTTACAAAGAAAGTAAATAAAACAAGGAAGCAATATATGTAACAATATAGGTGCAATCTTATCAATTGAGAAAGGTGAAGAGGAAACATAGTAAAGTTTTCTGTTGCTGTACATCAAGTTTGAGGAAGAGAGATGAAAGATGTGAATTATTAATAGTAGTGTAAGGAGGTTTCAGTTCTTGGTAAAGACACAAGATATCAGAGAGCTAAGGAAGGATAGGAAGAGCTAAGATGTAAAGAAAGGAAGAGGTCAGTAGAGCAAAACAACACAGAGGTCAGGTAGAGCAGTGTTTCGGGACAGTAGGGATGATTAAAAGGGGTGAGTACAGTGGCGGGACAAGTGCCTTTATAAGTATTCTTTGGTGGCCATTTTGAATTAAGTTGATTGAGGGACCTAATTTCTATTGGCATCTTATTCCAAGAAATGGTAGAATGGTAGCTATAGAGGTTACATCCAATTTTGGTCTTGGGTTTATAGATCTGTAGAAGATCTTGGTCTGAGCTTCATAGAGATCTAGTGGGAGAATAAAGAGATATAAGAGGAGATAAGCTGGGGCAGCAGGAAGTTTGATATAGGATGGAATGAATAATTTGGAACTGAGAGAGGAACAGTTAGTGGGGTAATTCTAGCCAGTTTAGATGTTTTAGTGAGAGACAGTGATGGGATTTATAAATCTGGTGTGCTGTGAATCTGGCCACTTTGTTGTAGGTTGATTCAAGTTTGGTAAAGAGAGAGGAGTTGAGATTTGTAAGGATTTGCTTCTGCTTCCACTTCTGATGAGAATAATACATTTAGCCTTTTTTCACAGATCCCTCATCTCTAATTTTACAATAGCATCCTCTCTGACATAAAATTATGTGGTAATTCTGACAAAAGTACAGTTTTTCGCTATAAAGTCAGATTTCTCTTGTGATGATTGTGACTAGTAGACTGATATTTAGACTTCTTAATCTAGATATGTAGGCTGTTCAATACACAGTATGGAAGAGTTAAGTACATGTGTGAGTGTGTGTATTTCCTGGTGGTGCATCCACCTCTCCTGAAAATAATGCATTTTAATGTTATCACAGGACTCTTATCCCTATTGTTACAGCAACATTCTTTTTGAAATACACTGATGAGGTCATTATGATAAAAGTAAAATCTTTTCCTTTAAGGTCAGACTTCTCATGTGGCACTTGTGAGTAGTAGAGCTATATCTAGATTATGTAACCTAGATAGGTAGGAGGATCAGTAACCAGCATGAAAAGAGTGTATGTGTGCGTGTGTGTATGTTTGTGTGTGTGTGTGTGTGTGTGTGTGTGTGTGTGTGTGTGTGTGCGTGTGTGTGTGTGTGTGTGTGTGTGTGTGTGTGCATGTGTTTGTGAGACTGGGTGCATCCACTTCTCCTGGGAATTATACATTAATTGTTCTCACAAGGCCCTTATCCCTAATTTTATAGTAACATCCTCTCTGATACACACTAAGGAGGTAATCTTGACAAAATCCAATCTCTCCCATGAGAGTCAGATTTCTCCTGTGGCACTTGTGAGGATTATATTGCTCTCTAGATTGTGTAAACTAGATAGGTAGGTTTGATAACTATCATGGAAAACTTTGTGTGTGTGTGTGTGTGTGTGTGTGTGTGTGTGTGTGTGTGTGTGTGTGTGTGTGTGTGTGTGTGTGTGTGTGTGTGTGTGTGTGTGTGTGTGTTTGTCTGTCTGTGTATGTGTGTGTGTGTGTGTGTGTGTGTGTGTGTGTGTGTGCAGTGCTTGTTGATTTCTCCAATGCCACTAAAGAGAATGTATTTACATGTGTGCACAGCTCCTTTATACCTACTTTTATGAAAATATCCTGCATATAACACACTGATGACATAATCCTGACAAAAATGCAATCTCTCTCCTAAAATTCTAATGTGGTGCTTTTGAGCATTGCAGTGCTCTTTAGACTGTATGAACTATACAAGTAGGCAGTTCAATACACAATATGACAGAACTGTGGGTGTGTGGCTGTGATTGTTTCCAGCTAGATGAGCATGTCCTCATTTATCTTCCAATCTAGACATTTTTTTAAACACAAAGGTGACTGCACCTTCCCTTAAGGCCACCTTTTACATCCACATCTTCATTGCTACAGAAGTGTGTAGCTATGCTTATTGTTGGTAATGTAATGAGAGTTTCTCTTTGTGAAGAGTGTTGTCATTCTCTAGAGTTCCTTCCTGTTTTATTTTTATATATGTTACATACTCTAGCTGGCTGCCTTTTCTAAGTGCTTAAATATCAGATTTACAGATTCTATGTTGTGTAGCAAAGAGTGGGAACTAATGGACAGGCTTGCCTCCTGTCCCTCTAATATCTATAAACCCACATCTCAGTAACCTCACACTTGCATGCATACACATATCTCTTGTTAGTTTAGTTTATTTTTTTTATTTCTGTCCATCTATACTGTGGAAGCCACCATTTTTTTGTTTTTAGTAATCCCAAACTTGCAAACCTACAAATATCTCCCGTATGCTTTTTGCCCTGTTTAAAAGTTAGAAAGCTGAAATTCAAAACTGTGAACTATAGTGCACCACTCTTGTTTGCCAAACATTACTTAATGTGGATGAGTATAGACAAATAGTTCAACCATCAAGAAATCCTTATTTTTTTCTTTCTCTCTCTCCCTCATGGTGAAACAAGCACATATACCTTCTGCAGCAGCAGCAGTAGTCAGACTTATCATATCGCACTACCTAAAGAACTTACACAGCTGAATTTCACCTGCAGATAGCAAAGGTTCTCAAGGAACAAATACAGTTAAAGCTATGTAAGGCAATCTGCAAATAACTTAATTTGTTAAGTCTAGTGTGCATTGTTTTGTAGTGTTGAAGGATATCCCCACCCCCACTCACTCACCCACATTCATAGGCCATTTACTGCTGAAGGTGAAGCTACATTAACACATCAGCATATTTCACACTTATCAGTGTAATATATCCCTGGAAAGACATTGAACATACCATAACTATAAAATTATATGCTGTGACTTGAGACAAGTATTTAGGGTTCAGACAACTTGTCTTTTGTATCCACCAACATCCTACCTCACTGATTGTTTATGGTGGTAAACCATCTGTGGAGGGGTTCTTTCCACTCCGTTCACTCCGCTCACTCTGCTCCCCTGCCCTTCCCCCATATTCCACCCTCCCCCAGCACCTCAACTCTTATCCTAAGCAAACCCCTCCCCCTCATATCTATGATCCAATTATATACTCTAACTTGTCCACACTCACACACACCTTACTTTCTTTTATTTAGCCAATCTTATCTGCTCTCCCTTATATCCATCACATTGAATTCACATGCCCTTTTGCATCTTACTCTACTTTGCCATCACAATACAATCACCACCTCAAAGTATTTTAAACTAACTCCAGGCTTACCACCTTCTCTTCTACTATACACACAAACTAGCATTGCACCATAATTTTACTACTGACCAATCACATCTCTCCAACCCATCCTTATCACAAACTGCATTGCAAAACACCTAACCACATTATTAAAGCCCACTCTGAAGTCAAAGCATTTCCAACCTTACCTCCAGCTGCACACATATCACATGATAACAGTCTTTATTTTCACCTGATACTACATTCAAACACACAGATTCCACTGTTACTATTGTTAAACCCACTATCCCCATTGACATGCTCCTCCTAGCTTGCCTAGCCTCTTTACTCTTAATTCTCAACCTTAACATACCCACACACACCAATACACAACAACCTCCTCTAACCCTCTCGCCAATAAACAACACAGCTTCTCACATATCTCCTCCCAGCTTTTCCTCTATACCCTCCCATTCTATTCAGGCAACAAACTGGCCTCCTCACCTCCTATGAAATCACACTTGACACCAGTACTATCACCTAGGAATAAAAAACACTTCCCATGGTACGCATTCCTCACTACCTATCTATTTAAATGTGGAGACATACATCCTAACCTGGCCCACCCTCCAATCCTAAACACAAGAGTAACCCCCAAAGATGTAAACATACTTATACTTAACCTTAGAAGTATATGTAATAAAATATCCCCACTGCATGCCTGGATTGATCTAAATAAACCTGACATGCTAGCCCTTACTGAAACATGGCTACATCCCAATGTAAAAGACTCAGAAATAATACCTCCAAATGGCAACTGTGAAACTGTGTGTGTGTGTGTGTGTGTGTGTGTGTGTGTGTGTGTGTGTGTGTGTGTGTGTGTGTGTGTGTACAAATCAATGTTGTTTTGTGGCCATTCACAGTCACTAGACACACCTAAAAATGGAGAACATTGATATCTGTGCAGTAACAGAGACCTGATCTAAGGCTCCAGAGAGCACCCCTCCAATACCAGGTACAGCTCTCACCACACCTCTCGGCCACCAAACCAGGACCAAAACAGTAAAAGTGGAGGAGTGTCCATATTCACACCACCAGGCTACTTGCACAACATAATGTGACTGAAATACCCTGGTGCAACTAACACTAGGTTAGACTGCAATCCAAATTGTATAGCTTGCTACAGATCCCCCACCATGCCCCAAGATTCCCACTACAGCTTTTGAAACATACTGGGAAATATTATGATACAACCAAACACCCTAATACTGGGTGACTTACACTACCCAGCCATTAACTGAGAAAGTACCAACACGTGTGCCCAATGTTTCTTGGAAGTCATAATTCCCAATGCCCTGGATCAAGTAACCCATAGTCCCACCAGGGGCTAAAATATCCTAGACCAACATGGGAAATCAATGCTCCACACCTATGGTCACCCCATTGTGGTCAGATCTGCCCATGAGCTAATCACCCTTAACATCCACATCCCTCACCCACACCACATTAAGGAAACCTCCATAACACACATCTCCAAAGCCAATGCCATGCTACACATGTCAGATGTGACTAACGTCATGATACCCATACAAAAGGATGACTGCTGAATCTTACATGAAAGCACTGTACAAGCACATCCACTAGTGCATGAATCATGCCATCCAATATAGAACCAAGACGGTCCCCACCAAGAAAAGGAAGCCAATGTGGTGACCCCCTGCCATAAACATACTGTACAACAAAAGGAAGAAACTGTTGCATAAATAGGGGAATTTCCAGGATGCAAAATACTCCCTTACCAACCACAGTAAGAAGCTGGGATCCCTCATAACATCCACCAAAGCTTGTTACAAACATAATATAGCCAAAGATGCCAAAGACAACTGCAACCCATTCCATAGCTGTGTCAGGAATCTAAATGGCAATGCTCAGATCTGCTCTGAGCTACAACAGGATGGTATTAAATATACTGCTCCCAAGGATATTGCAAATATCCTGGCAGATTGATTCCGTGCCAACTGCACCCCCCTCCCACCCTCAAAAGGGCACATCTCAACACTGAAAGATTGCCAGATTCTGGTAATAATGGCCACAATAGGTAAAAAAACATACTCTCCAGAGCTAAGACAACAGCAGCCATGGGACCAGTCAACATCTCAGGCTGTGTAGTACATGAACTACAAAATGAACTGGCACCTCACCTACATGCCATGTCTAATTATAGCTGCTCCTCAGGCTTCGTGCCCAGTGTGAGGTGCACACCTACAGTTATCCCAGTCCACAAGGGGATGCACCTTGGATCCTGGGAACTACAGCCCCAGCAGTATGACATGCCTGATCTGCAAGGCCATGGAATGTATTATCATGGAAATTAAAACAAAGACATTGTCAGCCTGCAAACACTGAACCCCAACCATGTTGGGTTTGTGAAGGGCCAGTCATGTCACCTCAACCTAATTGACAACTGTGAATCAGTCTCCAGAGCTGTGGACAAGGGTAAGGTGATTCACACAGCCTATCCAGACCTCGCCAAGGCCTTCAACAGCAACCCCCAGTCTGGAATCATAGATAAATGTATCACACTGGCCATTAATCCCTATGTCACACAATGGGCTACCAACTGCTGTACTGACAGAACCCACACTGTAAATGCAGGTGACACCAACCCCAGTCCCAGACAAGTGATGGTTGTAGTATCTTCGGGTTCAGTCCTGGCACTGCCCTTGTTTGTCATCTACTGCTCTGATGTACAGTCCAACAGTAATGGACTCTGACAAACAAAGGTCACATATGACTGCACACTGGGAGACGATATTGAGTCTCCACATGATGTGGATATTCTACAGAAGGGCCTTACAGAAAGACATGCTTGGTGCCTGAGCCATGGCTTCAAGATCAATGCCAGTAAATGTATAGTTATCCCCTTTGGGAAGGGACATGTACCTGTGAAGTACCACATAGGTGGCAGTACACTAAACACCTAAAGTGTGATAAGAGACTTAGGAACACAGGTGGACAGTGGTCTCATCTTTGATAACCACTTTGCCACAACAGTCAGGAAATTCACCTGTGTGGAACACCTCATCACTAAGAGCTTTACATCCAGGAAAAAGGAGGCCATTCTCCCACTGTAGTCATCTCTCAGTAGACCCAGTACAGACTATAATGCCCCATTATGTATGTACCTCACAAGACTTCTGCAATAACTAGAAAGGCTGCAGACGTACCTCACTAAAAGAATCACAGGCCTAAACCTGATGCCCTATGCTGACTGTCTGAAAATCATCCAGATATAGCCTGTCACATATTGGGTTCTCAGAGGCGATCTCTGTTTAACATACCATGCCATGTCAAACCCACAGCTATTGGACATGCTACACTTACAAAATCCCAAACCCTTACAGCCACATGCTCCAGGGATCCAAATCTTGTCATCACAATTAATCAAAACATGCTGGAGGGATGTGTTCCTGACCCAGAGACTCCCCAGACTCTGGAGTAGACTGCCCATACATGTCAAGCAGAGTGCCTCTTTGGGCCTCTTCAAAAGGAACTTGGACGATTGGATGGGAGATAGGAAATTGACCCCAGGGATCATGCTAGTTGCCCTGCTAGACAGGGGTCCAGGTAAGTAAATATTGTGGGAAGACATAGCCAGGGAATTGTCATGGCTAGGCATGTATAGGCCTTAGGGCTGATAGCCTATGAAACTGTGAACCTATGACCTACACTCTCCATTGTCAAACCTTGGCAAGGCTGCTGATGTCATTCACTTTGAAATACACCTTTGGGGAAAGATTAGCCCATTACGCTCTGTGGAGCATGCTATAACTGTATAAACTGTTGTCTGATGTACTAGTTAGGTAGGAGTTCTAATCCTAGACATGGCAAGTGTAAAAGTTTGTGTGTTTGTCTGTGTAGGGATCAATGCTTTTGAGGCCATTCACAGTCACTGCAACTTCCATTGCCCTACGTTGGCAAGGCTACTGATGGCATTCACTTTGAAATATACCTTTGGGGAAAGATTAGCCCAGTAAGCTCTGTGGCACATGGTATAACTGCGTAATACTATAGTGTGATGTACAAGTTAGGTAGGAGTTCTAATCCCAGACATGGTAACTATGAGACTTGGTGTGTGTGTGTGTGTGTTTGTGATATGTATCCTGTGTGGAGGTAGCTGTGAGTGTGTAAACAGGATTCATTGTGGAGTGGATTTTGCAAATTTCTTATATGGTGGGCCTATTATATGTCACAATGTCCACCTTACAAGGATTACAGATGTCAAACAGCAGAGAGGCCAGGGTAGACAATCCATATCCCTACATGTGACATCATGGCTTGGGGAACACTATAGACAACCCTTGTATTACCCAGAGAACAGTCTCCAACCATGTCTCCTACAGAAATACACTCAGGTAGGCAACAACCACTCTGTTGGTAGTTCCCTGCATATTGCCCACAGATAGTAACTATGGTGTGATTGCTGTGGACTACAGAGGACATGGCACCCTGTCCCATCCCTACAGTAGGCAAATCATTGCATACACTGCTTCTTCACTATGTTTACCACTGGATGCCTGCAACAACTGTAGAGCCAGCAAATGTAACCCACAAAGGACATACCATGCCTTATACACATGCCCTGTAGATGCCACTGACACCAGGGAATACCTGTATCATGCTGTCAGTGTAGGTGCAGGGTCAACCTAGTGTCCATTTCCAGTTCTCACCACATGAGGACAGGAATGGCACATCTGATGATAACAATTTGTCTACACAACATGCCCCAAACACCCCAAGTACACTTCCACATGTCACATAACATGCTGTGGGATGTGTGCACATCCCAGGCACCATCCATGTTATGGAATATAGAACACATACATGGCAAGCATTGCACAGCACTGGCTACCCACAATAGTAACCCAGATGACTGGATGGTGAATACAATACCTACCTGTGTGGGCCAGTCCAGACACTACACCCCTAAGCCACACTACAGACCATTGTCATGTGGATTGATGCCAAAGTATACCTTTACCTAGCCTGACCCTGCCAACTGTGATAATGTGTGTGAGTCCCTGAGAAAGTGTGGCTGTGTCGACCTTGACTCCTCTTCTTGAGGACAGGCACATGTAATACATCTACCTTATCCCTCCTTTATCACTGTTGCTCATGTCACACACCATATACCTTTGGACAGCTCCCCAACATGTAAGCTCTGTGGCACATGCAATAACTATGTAGACATGTGATAGCAATATATAGTCAGGCAGGGGTTTGAAACCCCATATGGGTAAGTGTGTGAAACAAACATGCTTAGGTTTTACTGTCCTGCCCCCTCCCTGTCTTACTTTGTCTCCATCTGTCTCTCTCACTCCCTCTCTGGTGGCTGTGGAGAAGTGCACCTGCTTTGCTTAGGACCAGCCTGTGTTTTGTAAGTGATGCTCATGATCAGCTGATGGCTTCTGCATGAATTGCAGTACCCCACTAGCTGATTGTATGTGGGACAGCTGTGATAACATTCTCATAGCCAATTGCACGGAAACACACTCCTATAACTAGGAGCATCATGTGGGTTTTGGCCCTTTTCATTCACTGTGAGAAGGACTTCATGTCAGTGTTTGGCAAACAGCAACACAGATGACAGTGGGATAGACTTCTAACAACATACACTGTGGAGACAGGCAAACAGGAGGGGGATGTTCCAGACATAACCACAGAATGTAAGTGTTGCTCTTCTGCATTTGGAGTAATGTTGGTTTAACAAAGTTTGGGTGGATATGGCTGGTCTACATGATTTAATACCTGTTATGACAGTGTTATGTGTTTGAGGAAACTCCCACCTGTAGGGTTTTCTGCAGACTGGCCAGTGTTTGGAGTCTTATGTGGCTTGTGTTACTCACAGGTCACCTATCTTAGAACAGAAGCATAGTCTGAGGATTGCAGTCAGTACATGGTGACAGTCATGAGAGTTACTGACCTCATATCCCTCATAGGACATATGTCATAACAAACCCTGTTACAACAGTAAATGAATGAGGTTATCACAGCAACATGCCAATATTGGCCCAGTGTTTGTGCCTCCAGCTACAAGTCTGTCAATCTTTGTACATATGTCATGCAGTAAGAGTTGCATATGTTCTGTACACCATTATTTATTGACATCATACCTGATAACAAGCCAGTCAGATATCAGACTGCTAGACATGTTATGTATAGTAGGGGGTTATATTTGAGGACATAACCTGGGCATTCTGTGGTTGTGTGTACAGCAGTGAGGTCTGTGTACTTATGGTGATTGTCGACAATATGTGTTTTGCGAATACGTACCTTGGCCTATGTACAGACTGTGGTAGATGTCATTGTTCTTGGTCCTGTTCTATTTGATGTTACATGCTGCTCCAATGTATGGTACCCTATCAGCTTAAATGTTTGTAGGGCCAAGCACACGCATGTCCCATACCACAGACAGGCATCGGACCACACTGTGTCATGGCCCAGTATATGTAGGGTTAGTGTTTGAGTGGCACATGTGAGCATACCTCTCATCCTCTTAGAGCAAGAAATCTGGACAAAGCCTAAAATGGTGGGGGGACAAATAGGGACAGATTTTAAATATTGCTTTTACAAACTTAGAAAGTTGATAGAATATTAGGTTTTGCATTAGCATGAATTTTCTGAAGGATGTGGAGTCGTAAACTCAAATAACTGTCATTATTTAATGACTTCAATCCTCAGCTATTTGCCAGAAAAGTACAAATCTTTAGAAGGAACATGACAAAAATGTGGACATTCTGCAAAAATCTGTACAGTTGAGAGGTATGCATATGAGGATGGTGTTGATCAGACAGTCCATATACTGTAATATTAAGCTTGCTTAACATATGTGGCTGTGTTCACATTGGTTGTGGGTATGCACTTTCACACAGGTGTCTGTTACTCTGTACTGTGACATGCCTGTAGAGCCTGACATATTTGCAGGTACATGTGTATTCCCCCATAAGAAATGTAGGCCAGTGTTGTGGCAGTCTGCCTGCAGTTTGCACAGTGCTTTGTTACATGCCTAGCACTTAGTGCAATTACCCAGTATGATGTTATGTCCAGATATTTGCAAGATGTACTGCTGCTGGGCCACCATAACTGTCATGTATATCTGACAAAGCAGTGGGATGCTGTACAGATGTATGTCACTAACTAGTGGGTAGTATGTGGCCATGTGACCTCTGCATCACTGGTTACTATGTGTCAGGACAGACAGGAGTGTGCGAATGCATAAAATGTGTGGGCATATGTAGTCCAGTATTTACGTGATATACCGATGTACATGGCTGTTAACATCCATATTGTCAAGCCTGGTCCACATGTCTTGCACTAAAGGGATATGTGTATACCTCTGAACTGACCAGAGTGTGCCAGACTGTCCACATTTATTGGTCATATCTGTGCTGTAGTCCACAGGATCATTACTGTGATATCAGTGGTACTGTACTATGATGACCTTAGGATGTCTGTCAGTAACTGATGGCATACATGTCAATAGCAGATGTGACCTCCCACACGCAACATGTCTGTTAAGACAACCCCTGTTACAGTAGCAACAGTCTACATATATACCTGCAATACATACATGACATCCCCTTGGACTAAGAGGTTGAGACTATTGATGCTGAAGTATGACTCCACTCCATGTTCTGGACATATGGTACATATATATATATATATCCATATATCTATATAAACATATACACATATACATATCTACATACATATATGGATATATATATATATATATATATATATATATATATATATATATATATATACACATATACATACAAACACACACACACACACACACACACACACACACACACACACACACACACACACATATATATATATATATATATATATATATATATATATATATATATACATATACACATCTATATATGTCTACACATATACAGATATATAGATATATATGCACATGTAGTTATAGATATCTACATATATATTGACATAAATAGATACTAATCTATTTTTTGTGATTCCCCACCATGAAGGATGTGAATGGTTAGAGATCCAGTTAACCAAGACTGGAATATATGACCAGGATGATATTAACAAGTTTGTTACCTTAATGGAAGTTGTTTTAAAAAACAATTATATCTATTTTGAAGGACAATATTATAGACAGGTAAATAGAGTTGCAATGGGGGCAGCATGTGTCCCCATTTTTGCAAACTATGTTATGTCCTTCTGGGAACAACAGTATATAATGGAAGGGGCTTATTCTAGTAAAAGTCAATATTACACTTGATTTTTGGACGATATATTTGTTGTTTGGAAGGGTACTAAATTTGAACTTAAACAATTTCTAGAATATATCAACACCACAGAGAATTTTTGAAATTTACACATAGTTACAGTGAAACACACATTACATATTCAGTTGTGGATTTGACATTTAATAAAGAGAACAAGAAACTGAAGTCTGCCATTTATAGGAAGCCCACTTTTTCCAGTTCCTGCTTGGAATTTAAAAGTTGGCTCATCAGAAAAAATCAATTGTGAAAGGGCAGATGGTACGGGCAGCCAGGATGGTCACCATAGAGAATGAATTTATTAATGAATTGTCCTTTGTTAAACAGTTGTTTTGTAAGAGAGGCTACCCACAAGAAATATTAAATAAAATAAGTGATAAAGTCCAACATCAACGTAAAATTGGCGTTTATAAGCCAATTTTAGCAGGTGGAGATGCCTGCAGAGTAGGGAAGGAGGAATGGAAAATAACTATTCTGTGAGCCTTATTACAACTTTTAATTTGGACACAGAAAATGTGGTGGATATAAATCAAAACAACTGGGAAATTTTGAAATAGGAGTTTAATGTAGGACAGAGAGTTGGTAAAATCCCAAAAATAGTCTATAAGAAGAACAAATCTTTTAAGAATATTTTGGTGACAGCTGATTATGCCAACAATTCATACAAGCATAGAAATAAAGGTAATTTTAAGTGTAGAATGTGCACTTTTTGCTCCCATATATTGGATACTGGTGACCAGTTTAAGTTAAATAACATCTCCATATTTATTAATGGACATTTTAACTGTAGTAGACCCAATGTAGTATATGTGGCAAAATGTCAGCAATGTCCCATATTCTATGTTGGAAAGACTACCAGGCACTTTAAAAACAGAAATGCTGAGCACCTATTAGACATCAGACATAGTAGGTTGACCAATGCTTTGAGTACACATATAAGGGAGTTTAGAGAACACAAATTTAAGTTTTTGGTCATACAACAAGTGGTCAAAGATCCCCAGAGTAGGAATTTGGATA
>NC_056733.1:1684506302-1684518802 GCF_019279795.1 Protopterus annectens
AGGAAAAGGAGTGGCAAAGGAGGCATGAGAAGGAA
This sequence comes from Protopterus annectens, assembly GCF_019279795.1. Taxonomy (NCBI): domain Eukaryota; kingdom Metazoa; phylum Chordata; order Ceratodontiformes; family Protopteridae; genus Protopterus; species Protopterus annectens. The sequence goes on from NC_056733.1 coordinate 1,684,506,338, forward strand.
ATACTGACACTTCACCAGAGTCATGGATGTAATGGAGAAGGGATTAACTGGACCCCAGAAGCACAAAATGTCAGTAAATTTCTTCTGCAATTTAAAAAGGGGGGTAATTTTGATAGTTTCATTCATATGTTTGAGAGGGTATGCACACAGAATTGTGTTGACCAAAGGCCCTGGGTAGAGTTCCTGGCCCCTTACTCCATGGTAAAGCTGTAACTGTTTTTTCAAACATATCTGACTTTGCATGTTTTGATTATACTGCTGTTAAAAATCACTTGTAAGAATTATTTAAGCTAACACCTGAAACATATAGGAAAAAGTTTTGTGAGCATAGACGCAAGGTAGATGTAAGTGTGTGTGAATATGGTGCTAAAATGGGCACTTATTTCCATAGGAGGGTGAGTGGATGTCAGGTCACTACTTTAAAAAAGGGCTGGCCGACCTTTTGGTGAGGAAACAAGCCCTTAACACTTTGTCTGAGGACATGAAGATCTGGTTAGCTGATAGACAATGTGCTACTTCAGATGAGTTGGGGAAGAAGGAAGACCTATACCTGGCAAGCAGGGCAGCCCTGCACAGGAAAGGGACCTCCAGTACTGCTCATGGGTCCAAAGGAACCTATGGTGGGCAGCACAGGCTGCCCCAACAGAATCTGCCAGTAGCAGGGGAAGCCACTAGTCCAGGTACACGTCCAGGAGATAGGGTTGAATGTCTTGAATGCAACCAGTGGGGCCATGTGGCATATATGTGTCCATGGAAGCAAGGTGGGGAACAAAAGGTGAGGAAGCCAGTAAGTGGGTAAGACAAAATGCTAATAGTAGGTTGTCTTGAGACAACAGGGGTACCATACTACCATCTTGCAGATGTCCTAACAGGGAAGGATTTGGATGAGGCAGTACCATGTGCTTATGCAGTTACATGCAGTCAGGCTAGGAGACAAGCATGTGGGTCTGGTAGCCTGGGGGAGACCCAGACAGACTACATACTTGCAGCCAAGACTAGTGAGGTAGTTACTTCAGGGAAGGAGTTACCCTGTAGCAGTGAGACTGAAGGTAAGCCACAGCTTCTTGGGGGTACTGATGGTCTCTTGGTCAGAGTGACTGCAAAGGTAGAGGTGAGTAGTAGTGCCCAGGCTGAGAATGAGGCACCACTGTCAGAGGATGCTAGACTTACTGTGGAAGGGGAGCTGGGAATGGTTACAAGGAGAGAGTTGAGACAGGCTCAACTCTCAGATCCTACATTGCAAGGCCTGAGGCAAGTAGCTAGGGAGGCACCTGATTCTCAAGGAAAGGGGGAATCTGTATACTAGGACAAAGGGTTACTATACAGAGATTGGACCCCTGAGGGAGAGCTAGAAGGTGAGAGAGTACAGCAGTTGTTAGTGCCTAGAGCCTACCATCTGGTGCTTCTAGTCATAGCCCATGATATTCCCTTTGCAGGTCATATGGGCATAAAACATTCATAGAGGCATATTAAGCAGAACCTCTATTGGCCTGGAATTTCCAGTGATGTAACAGGGTGCTGCAGGACTTGTGAGCAGTGCCAAAAGGTACGCAAGGCAGGAGACAAGGTGAGAGCTCCTTTGATGCATTTGCCTGTGATTGAGAAGCCATTTCAGAGGGTAGCTATGGATATTGTGGGTCCTCTGAGTACCCCAGGTTCCACGAGGAAATAGTATATCCTAGTGGTAGTGGATAATGCTACACAATACCCTGAGAGAGTGACTGTGTCCTCCATTGAGGCAGAGAAGGTGGCAAATACTCTGTTAGAGATTTTCAGCAGGGTAGGGTTCCCAAAATAAATACTGACTGACAGAGGTGCCAATTTCATGTCATACCTGCTGGCTTGTCTGTGGAAGTCCTGTGGGGTGAAGTGCTTGAAGACCACCCCCTACCATCCCCAGACTAATGGTCTTGTTGAGAGGTTAAACTCTACAATCAAGTCCATGCTACGGACATTTGCAGACCAGTTTAAGACGGAATGGGAACATTTTTGCCCCATCTGTCATTTGCTTACAGAGAGGTTCCCCAGGAATCCACAGGTTTTTCACCCTTTGAGTTGCTATATGGGCATAGGGTGAGGGGACCTCTAGATTTAATTTGAGATGAGTGAGAAGGTGAGTGTAAGTCTCACAAGAAGTCTGTTGTGGAACATGTCCTAAACCTCAGGATAAGGCTCAGGGAACTCTTGGGCTTGGCCCAGGAGGACCTGGCAGAAGCCCAACAACAGAAAAAGGTGTGGTATGACAGGAATGCTCGAGCTAGAGAGTATGCTATTGGGCAGCAGGTAATGCTTCTCATTCGTGTCAGACACAACAAGCTGCAAGCAGCTTGTGAGGGACCTTACAAGCTGGTAAGAAAGGTAAATGATGTTAACTACATGGTGGAAATGCTAGGCAGAAGGCAGGGGCACAAACTGTACTATGTTAACATGATGAAATATAACCATGATAGGGAGGCCCTTGTGCTGAGCATTTGCAGTGGATTGCAGGAGGAGTCTAAGGGAGATCTGGGGACTGCTCTCCTCAATGAGGCTCGGGCTAACACCTCAATGGAAGGGGTAGCAATGTCCTAGCAGCTATCTCCTACCCAGGTTTGAGAAATCCAAGCAGTGTTGCAGGAATATGGGGACATGTTCACTGGGAAACCAGGCTGCACCCACCTGGGGCAGCACCAGGTAGACACAGGACCCCAAAGGCCTATTAGGCAGCCCCTTATAGAGTACCTGAGAGAGTCAAACAGACTCTGAGGGAAAGGATGTTGGAACTAGGGGTGATTCAAGAGTCCAACAGTCCCTGGGCATCCCCAGTGGTTCTGGAGCCAAAGAAGGATGGCAGTACCAGGTTCTGTGTGGACTACAGGAAATTAAATAGTCACACAGAGTCTGATGCTTACCCCATGCCTAGGACAGATGAGGCACTAGAGCAGCTGGGTGGGGCTAAGTATCTTACAACCATTGATCTTACCATGTGTTACTGGCAGGTGCCCTTGACTCCCAGTGCTAGAGAGAAGTCAGCCTTTGTGACTCCTTTTGGCTTGTATGAGTTCACAGAGATGCCTTTTGGGATGAAGAATGCCCCAGCAACCTTCCAGAGGCTTGTAGATCATATCTTAGCAAGAGCAGGAGGGTTTGCCCTTGCTTACCTAGATAATATTGCCATCTACAGCCATTCCTGGCAAGAGCACCTTCAACATGTCAGGGAGGTGCTGGGCAGACTACAGAGGGCAGGGTTGACCATATCAGGTGGGTATGGCAGAGGCCACCTACCTATGACATAGAGTGGGGAGTGGTAAGATAAGGCCAGAAACTGCCAAAGTGTAAGTTATTCAGGCATGGCCTGCACCTATTACTAAAAAGCAGGTGAGGGCATTTTTAGGGACAGCAGGGTACTACAAAAAGTTCATCCCCAGTTACAGTACCATAGCTGCTCCCCTCACAGACCTGACAAGGAAGAACAGGAAAGATAAGGTAATGTGGACCCCAGCATATGAGCAGGCATTCCAGAAGCTTAAAGAAGTTTGGGAGGACCCCCAGAGTTAGCCAGTCCAGATTACAGGAAATCATTTGTTGTGCAGGGTGGTGCTTCGATCCATGGGGTGGAGGCTATACTTAGCCAGATTTCTTCAGAGGGGGAAGAGCACCCATTGGTTTATCTCAGTCATAGGCTCCAACCCAGAGATGAATGCTATGCAGCTTTTGAAAAGGAATGGCTAGCCATAGTGTGTGCACTGCAGAAACTTCAGCCTTATCTGTATGGAAGGAAATTCATTGTTATGACAGATCACAACTCCCTAACATGGTTAAACAGAGCCAGCCAGCAAAATGCTAAGTTGCTATGATGGAGCCTGGGATTGCAAGAATGTGATATGTCCATGCAGCATCACAGTGGGATTAGCAATGCCAATGTAGATGGGCTCTCAAGACATGGAATGGGGTAAGGTACACTCAGATAGACCTATCTCCCTCAAGCAGCATTTCTCAAGGGTCACTTGAAAAACAAGCTTGAGTTCTCCGGGGGGGGGGGGGTGAAGATCGGGTGAAGATAGATGAAGGCTGCCAGCCTAGCCAAATAGAATTTTGGAGATAATTCTGTCATCTGTAAATATTAATGTAAACCACAGACTTGTTGTCTTAAATGGTAAAATAGTGTTACATGTGGAACTGCAAAAATGTAACAGCGGTGCACTCTGCTGTAAGGAAGCTAAATCAAGCATTTCATGACAGTCTTTGATATTTAAAGTTGGCTCTGGCTGGTCTAGATGAATGAATTCTTGCTATTGTTTAATGGACAGAATTTTCATGCATAAATATCCTTAATGGCTTTACTTCCTGACCTGGTGTGAGCTTACTAAAAAATGTAGCCTTTTAGCCTGGGAACCCCAGGAAAGTGTGAAGAATAATGTAATGTGAACCAGGGATGTGATTTTAAAAACAGAGAGAATCAGACAGCATTAAGCATTTTTGTCTTGACCATCCAACTCATTAGCACTGTCTTGCTCTATATGTAAGTTTGTCTTACATTTGTGTTTTCTCTTAGAAATAGCTATAAACTAGAAATATTAGACTAAGTGTTTTTCTGTGATGTCAGAACTGTACTACTGAATTAGTTTAAATATTACTCTGTGATCTTTGAACTCTTGACTAGCACTGTGTAGTAAAAAGTATTGTCTTGTGTTTTGACTATTTGTTATTAAATATTTTTAAAACCTTTCAACTGTGGCTGTTTTGTGTAGAGATAATTTAAGCTCTCTAGTACATTGCATATTTATAGTGTCCAAGTCACTCCAAATAAACATTGACTGTTCAGTCACACTTACCTATTTGGATAATAATATTGCACAGTAATAATTGGACACCTTTTCATAAGGGCTTTTTAGTGGGTGATAAATATTAGCTGAGTGGTGGCAGTGATTTCTACTGTATAGTCTGGGTAAAAGTGGTACAGCTGGAGAGCCTGTGCCAGCCTTCCCCAGGAGTGTATGTGTGGTTGTATAAACTCTTATCTCAAAGTGTGTGTGTATCAGCTACTTGGGCAGGGACACAAAGCATTGGTTGGACAGAGAGGGTGCTGGAGGTTTTAGCTTGCCCAGCTGGCTGAGATCTGGACCCTATAGTTGTGCCAGTGGGAAGTCTTATTGGGGACCTGGAGAGCAAGGGAGTGACCAGCCCCGGACTGACTGTGATCTCTATGTGCTCTTAAGGGAAATTGCACTTTACTGTGTGTATTTGTTATCCTTTCCTCCTATATGAGATGCCCCTCACTGGTGTTATTGGTGAGGATTGAGTTCCTTGATTGCTGGGCCAGGGCACTGGCGTCACACATGTACACATATATATATATATGTATATGTATATATCCATATCTTTGTCATGTGTAAACATTACTGTTGTGTATACCTTCCCAGATGTATCACACTGTATGTATCTGATACGTGTATATTCAGATATAACAACATAGGTGATGCAACAGTAATATCACTAACAAGTACTACACAATTGTAGAAATCACAGAAATTATTCAATAGTATTCAATATGTGCACTGACAGATATATTGGACAAACAACTGTTTTCACAGTTATCATTGCAGAGTGGTTAACTTTTGTGACTATAGTGTGCAGCGTCCTGGGTTCAAAACCTGCAAGGGCTGTTTATTTTGTTGCTGTCAGAACAAGGGCTGTTGGATACAGAGTGGTTAATGCAGAGTTGAGCAGCTTTAAGTGAGTTTGTACGGGTTTGCTTGAAGCTAAGCGGTGCTAAGGTACGGTTAAATGGGTGTTTACACCATATAGGCTTAGCTTACCATTGCACAAATGTGCTTAGCTGTTATATTTCAGCAATGCTGACATCTACTAAGCATGGCTCAGCCCTGGTAACCAGTGCTCACATCCCAGTCTGATAACATAGCAGGATAATGACATCTGTAATAAATGTATGTAATGCCATGTACATAACATGCTTCTATGTGCTGTTATTACAGTAGCAAGGGTTGTGAGTCTCCTGTCTGAGACACTTGAGTATATATGGCTTGTACAACACTCTTATCCATGTGACTGTGTTACATACAAGGGTAGTAGCCCAGGTTATATGCAGTCAACTGGCATGTAGTGTATCATTACGTTACTACTGTTGACAGTGCTTTCCCAAGCAAGAGTAGATTGCTAATTGTAGTATTGGAAACAAACACCCTGCATGCATAGATGGACTCTGAGTCCTCACTGTCATATTCCTGGTGTGTGAGCTGTGTCACATTATATATATCCTACTGGATAATGATATGACATGTGGAAAATAACTGTAGACTACTGTCAGTATAGCACATGTCAGTGAGGGCTGCCATCATGTAGCAATGGCATACCTATCGGTGTCAGACATCTGTCTGTCAACACATTCATCCTACTGCATAGCTAGTTGGCAAGCTGATGTCTGTCAGTCCCTGTACACATGTGCAGATGCCAGGTATCCATCTTGGATACATACAGGCAATCTATGCTTGATGGACACTGACATGTCTGCCCAGCTGTGTTATAAATGGCACAGATAGGACTCAACACCCTGTATGCATCACATGCCATGGATACCTCAACTACACTACCACAGTCAACAGAACATGCTTGGGTACAGGTCTCCAAGACAGACACTAACCATGTTATGTAATACATGTTGCATATATGTCAACTGGATAACCTCACCGTCCCTCTCAAGGAGGCACCCAAAGGATTGGCTGATGCATGTCACTCTCACCCTGAGGGTTACCAAAGTGGTATCTGTTGATAGATGGCCTGCTGGCACATGGCAGGTGGAATGCTACCATTGTACACACATCCCCTACACTTCTCATCTCTCCATGGACAATAGCCTGGTACACACCTATGATCACCTGCACAGATGCACCCCATTACTGACAAATGTGTACGTGTGCATTACTGAGGATATCAGTGTCTGTGTGTTAGTAGACCTGTAGTTGGAATACCCTGAGGCCCTTCACACCCCCCGCACCAGCCATTGCCATAGTTAGATGTGGCTGCTGCTGTACTGGACACTACATGTACCTTGTTACACTCCTCTCCCTAAGGGCTACCTGGGCCTTGCAGTACCAGCACAACAGTGTTGTACATATGGGTTGAGAGTCATGGGATACACACTGAGTTCTGACAAGTGTGTGTATGTGTGCATGTGTGTATATATGTAGAGTACAGCATTCCGAGGCCACATACTCCTATTACAATACACATTGCCACACAGTATTAGGGATAGTGATGCTGCTGCCCATAGGAGAGGCATGACAATGCATCACCCTACTATGCCTGTGGCATGTGCATTAGATACATATCCCTGTAGTAACACTCTTGGGATGGACAAGGGGTTGTATTGCAGTCCTGGTCAATTTGTGATGGTGGGTATGTCAGAGTGTCAGCATGGGTTCCAGTGTGTACAATATCCACAGTGGGGTTTGGGTGCTGGGTATACTGTCATTTCACCATGGTACCCCCGGTACATGTCCCATGTACCATTGTATGGTGACCACTTTCACCATCAACCATACAGGTAACTGATAACACTATCCAACCCAGTTATGCATGTGCTGTGTGCAACCTACCTGTAACACATTGGACACACTGACAAGGTAGTTAGCACTGATAGGCCCAGGTCTCTCGGATGTGTATCTGACTGTTATGTTTTTGTCAATGTGTATATGATGGTATGTCATACTATGTATTGTCCATATACAACCATTACATCCCCCATTACCATACTGTACACGCCTAGGGATGTTCTGCATGTAACATGTAACCTGGAACACACCTCATCCTAAAAGCTGTGTGGTGTGTGCAATTAAAGCCACACACATCAGTAGCACTACATACCTAGGTAGGGGTCTAGTCCCAGTGTTGCCAAGTAAGAGTGTACGTGTATGTGGAGGGACCTACTTCAGGTTGCAGAATATACATGTCCCAGGGGGTCATCTATCCAAGAACTGTGTGGTATATGCTAACATGTCACAGGTATCATCTTGTGGACATACATTCCATCACAACTACTGTTAGCTGTGTAAATGGCCACTTTCCCACTGTAGAGGTGTACAGCGATACTGGGATGGTATATATAGCTGGGTGAGGCTGTTGTGGACAGAGCCAACATCATTGCAGTTACTGTTGAGTGTATCCCCCCGTGTAGCTGTCCATAATACTGTACAGTTCATGTTAACAGGTTAGGAATTTGTCTACGACACTATCTGTGGTTCTACAGCACTTCTCAACCTCCAAAGGGAAGGGGTGTACCACCCACACCAGCACACACATTTACCGTGTTGAGGATTGCACTACATTGGGGAAGGGACATATACCCTGTCAGTGCCATTGTCAATAACATTAAACTAGCGGACTGCTTATTTCACAATGTGTTGTTCTGCGTAGTCTGGCTTGGTGGAATTACATAGGCTACAATGGGTTCTTTGCACAGGTACATCCATCAATGTGTACAGCATTCTCTGGGTAGTGCATCAACACCTAATCCTCTGTGTGTGATATACATGAACATGTGGTGTGTACTACCCAGTACAACTACCACTGTCCACTGTAGAAGGGCTGATAACAGCAGCCAACATGCATTCACCTGTATACACCACCCCCAGGTCTATCGGCCATGTGGCACAGGCAGTAACTGTTATACAGACTTGTGACATGTGTTCACCTGTACACAGGATATGGCACAGCCAAGGGGTCACCACAGTGCCATACCCCTTGTGAGATATGACAGCAGACCATCCTCCTGCTGACACATGGACACCTACAACACAAATGGATAACATTATGGAGACCACAATCACTCAGTGCTACTAACAGCTATAATGCATCATGGATGGACAGCTACACTACCGGACATGTAAGCATTAAACATTACTGCTGACAACATGTTACACAACAGTGCATTGGTACACTGTAGTACAGTCACCGTGTGCATCAGAACCATATTAGCCTGTCCCTGCATCAATGTTATGGATGATAGGGATGTGGCACAGGTATCATCATATGCACAGGGTGTGTTGTTGGTTTGCCACAGACCTAGGCTGGGACATACATTTGAAACCATGTGTGTGAGTGAGGGGTTTTAATTACTGATATGGCCATGGTGATGTGGTGTGTGTAGGTATGGGGTTTTCCTATGTGTGTTTGTACTGTGTGTAAGTATACATGCACACAGTTCTGCCATGTGGCTGCCCTATACAGGTGTTTGTTGGACAACTGCAGACCATACTTGGCAGGGTGTGCAGTTCACCACCTCCGGACATGGACATGAGAACTGTGCCTGCCAGGGGTTCCACGGACACGTCCGGGTACAAACCTCGATATGCTACTCTCCCATGATGATGACATATGTCCGCTGGAACCAGTTCCCTCCTGGGACTGGCCAGGTCCATGTGCATGTGGTCTGCTATGGTGTGGCGTGTACAGCATCCTCCTGCAGTGCTGAGGCTAGTATTGCCACTATGAGAGTGGCTTGGTGTCCTTGCACGTCCACCTTGACCTCCAGATGTTGGTGTTGCTGGTCTACGTCCATGTGGCTGTCACACCACTCACATCACATGCTCTAACATGGACAGTTCACGGTCGAGGAGGCCCACCATCTCACCCTACTGTCTATCCATGACCTCTGTATAATAACGGAGGGCACCTGCAAGATCACGGATGTTGTCACTTACAGCTAAAAAATGCAGCCCTCTGCAGCCTCACATCCTGTCTGTTGTACCATTCCATACATGCCTGCACCTCCATGACAGCCTGAAACATGCATCTGTTGGTACCAGATGTGGCCTTTCTGCCAGGGACACGATGGCCAGCAGCCCTCCCGCGAGCACCCCTGTACATCTGCCTATGTGGTATCCTGCCAAACATCCGGCTATGGCTGCTGTGTCCAGTCACAGCAGCCATAGATACCCCACTGTCCTGTGCACTGCCACCAACCACCAACTGTCCTTCTGCTATGGCCACTGGTGATGGGGTAACTATAGGCACTGTGACTGTGTGCAGGAATGGGGTGGATAACAGGGGGATGTCAAATGATGGTGCAGTTTCGGCCTCTGACAACCTCGCCTGTGTCTCAACACACCTATCATTTTCAGTGTCTGTATGGACACCAACATCAGATTGCATGCAGGAGGGACCCTGACCCACCTCGCCACCTGTGAGGGGAAAACAAGAAATGCACTTTAAAACCTGTACGTCATTGCTTAACAGTACACACACACACACACACACACACACACACACACACACACACACACACACACACACACACACACACACACACACACACACACACACACCCTGACATTCTACCATAATACCTAACTGTCCCTGAGTTTACAGACTGTCCCAAGATTATTCTCTTTAAGTTCTCCATCCTGCATCACACTTGGAAACTTACACTCATTAATATCAGTCATTAACACATCATTCTTCTAATTGCCTAGACAAGTGATCACAAAACATGACCTGTTACTCCATTACATCTTTGACTTGATCGGAGTCGGTTTTACAAAGACTCACTGCTGTCATCCAGTGTTCACCCTGGATTTGTCCAGACATCATGAGCATGACGCCCATATGTTAGGGGCTACTTCAGTCACTCAATAATGTCACACACTGGAGTGTCATATGTAACTGTTGCTCAGTAGATGCAAGATCTGTTGCTCTGTTAACTTATTATGTGGAAAACAGTAATATTTGGATAGACTCACTGGTGTTGTCTAGTAATTCCCCAATGGATCTGTAGTGCTCCATACATGGGTATTCTTTCACCTTTCTGCTGATTGCAATTTTAACAACATACCTGGTGTCTAGTTTCCCTCCCAATGCATGTTCCATGCTACAGACCTTATTATACTATCAGCTGTCCTGGGAATACGTATCAGACAAGTATTTCTGGTGTCTCATGTATCAGTCCATGTCCATGTACAGCACGATTCCAAAGGGAGATTGAGACGTATAAACAACCCCACAATCACACATGTGCATTCATGGACACACACACACAAACATGCACACATCCTACATGCATCAACCCCCTCTACTCCACCAGATTGCATTTACAGACAAAATAACCCCCCACCACACTCACACACACACACACACACACACACACACACACACACACACACACACACACACACACACACACACACACACACACACACACACACACACACACACACACACACACACACACACTTACAGGTGAGTTTGCACAAAGATATTACACACAGACCTCCCATTACCCATCTGTCAACATGCATAACATATGGTACTCAACATCATGCAGTGCAGCTATAGTCAATCCATGCTAGCAACAGTATACATGTGTGTGTTGCATGGCCTGTGTTAGTAGCTGATGCCCCTTCCCCTGGAAAACACTGGACCAATGTACACAGTATTGCTGTGCACCTGTTCAGCACCCTGCCATGTATTGTGCACCATACCTCACAGGTGTACGCACCATTGCTGATTGTGTATTACTGTGTCAGTTATGTCTGCTCTGCTGCTCACAGCCCCTATCTGTTTGTTCGACACATACCTGGGATGATATGTGGACAGATATAATTTGTGAATGCTCTGATTTACAGATGTCATCATCAGCGGTGCATGTATGACCAAAACGATACAATTACACTGAAAACTGTCAAACCTTACAATGGCTATGGGGAGTGTACACACCCTTAATGATATGATGCCCTCTTCCTTGCTATACCATGGGACTACATTACTGCATATGTTAACATTACATGAGCTTGATATGTGACATATGTCCTGTACAATCAAATGCAGTGTTAAACAAATGTGTTAGTTGTTCTGATGGTGCCTGAGATGCAAACACTTTGTGGGTGCATATGTGTGCACACTCTTATCATGACGGTTTGTTGCACCTACTGTTATGTGTACTACAGCAGTCACTATTCCTGGCAGGGGTATACTAGCATGGGCCATCTGCATTTGCCAGTATATGGTCAGTCTGCCCTACACATGTCCTCCAACTCTGCATGATTGCAAGGTCAACTCACTTGCAAATCCCTTGGAGTTCACACAATGCTCTCACTATTACTGTGGAGTCAGGGTTATGTTTGCCACAGTTCCTGACTTTGACTGTATGCAGATACAGCCATTCATAGCCTCCTTTGGATCCCTGCTGCAGTGCACTGTTGTGTCATGATGACACTCCCTTTCCACCTTCAGCCTTTTTGCAGATGCTTGACAACTGTGGCCTACATATGTGTGTCAGTTTGCAGTGTCCCAAACACTGAACACCATGTGTAACAGCCTAGTCCCAGCTAATAAATGGCAAACATAAAGGTGTACACTGGCACCGGCACAGTACAGATGGGGAAGGTGGGCCTGAGGTGGGGTGAAGTGTTGGTTGTGCAGCACATGTATCTTACTTGATACTGTCTGTAGGCTTCCAACATGGTCTTGATA